>NW_017387314.1:0-71053 GCF_001636725.1 Cordyceps fumosorosea ARSEF 2679
CCCCGCTCGTGCCACGATAACGCGATTGAGCTTAAGAATGCGCTCCATAAGGCCGATGAGCGCTTTGATATTGAGCTATATAAACAGGACCATACTGTGGAAGGCCACACGCGCTACATTAGCGTCAAGTCCGGCGGCAACCTTCTCCTGGATAAGCTGTCGACGTATGGCAATATGGGGAGCTTGGTCGTGGCGATTAACGCCGTTTTGGCCATTGACGGCTAGCTTTAGCCGCTGTTATGATTAAAGAATGGGGCATCTTGGTTCTATAAAAAGGTAAAGTAGGACCCTTATTCTCATCTATTGATAGATAGCTTTTAGTCTATGCTTGTATTGTAGTTCACCCTCTTTAGATGATAGGCCTTGTTTAGTGTATAATCAGATTCATTGCTTAACCTATACTCCTTGTGCAATTTCTCTTCGCTTGATAACTGGTGTATGCTGGAACTAGACGTATCATTCCACATATCGCTAGTCCGGTACCAGCTGGCCATAAATTCAACCTCCACCTTAACGTCTTCTGTTTTGTGGAAATTGAAATCACGTGCATTAATTCAATCCGTTCCACTTGCTGTTTAAGTTGATGGACTTGATTCCATCGCAGTAGCTTCTACGTTGACCACCGGTTGAAAACCACCATTTAATGTAGAGTAGTGTCAAAGCTCGTATAATGCCTTAACGCTCACTTTTCCCCGCACTTTTGCCCTTCGCATCCGTACCTAATACACGTCGCGCCTCGGCAAGCTACGCGTCTGGTTCGTGTCTCCCACTAGAATGCTCGTTCCCATCGCTCTAAAATGGACGCTAACGTGCATATTAAACGCCGGTGCACTTCTGACTGCGATGCGTAAATTGAACCCTTTCTGCTCAGTTCTTTACTAGACGAGTGGAGCAACTTCCTATGGATTAAATTTTCAGGGTTCACGACCTCTGAACGCGCGGGCCGACAGACTTCGTGGATTGCGACTCTCCCTTGACTCGGAAATGGGTATGCAGGCCCTGTCTTAAGAAGCAAAAACGAAAGACCTTGGGTTTCTCTGCCGTTGGCACACAGAATATTGAGAAACATCTGTTCAAGGAGTACCAGCTGGTCGACGAGTTAGGGAGGAGGCCACCTGCGACGGAGAAGGGGTGGATATAGCCCTCCTATAGTGGATATAAGGACTATAGGAGTTTATACAATACTAGTAAGAGTAATACTAAATAATAAGTAGAATATAGAAGATGTTTCTTATAAATTATTAGAAGAGTATATAAAAATATAGTTAAATAGTTAGTAATTCTAAACATTAATATAAAGTAGGTGCTAAGACGTTAAGAGCTTAGTTTAGCTTTCAAGATTCTATTATCTACAGCCATTGCTTTTAAAGAATAGGTTAGCCGTGGACAGTCTAAAAAAAACCGCTTAATCTAAGCATCCATCCAGATAAATGCGATTGCTCACCCCTGCCAACCATGTCCCCCTATCCTTACAATACGCCAGGCAGCTAACCCGGCGGCCCGATCTTAGGAGGAGCCCGAAGCTTATTAGTAGATGATGGAACCACGGGCGGAGGCGACCGGCCTGTAAAATACGTGTCTCAAGCATGCAAGCATGGAGCGTATGTTAAGTAGGATAGAAGAGGGTTTCAACTGGTGGCCGTTTACCATTGGGCAGATGCCAGCGTGAGGCAACAATGCATGTATACGGTCATTCACCAGGTGCCAGCAAACGAGGAGTGAGGTGTGGCTCAGACGCAGCTCGCACCTAACAGTGGAAGGTAAAAATAAGACTCAAGGTGAACACTCGCAAGCAGCACATGACGTAACTTCACCCGTTAGATCAACTCGCAACCCGTAACTCGCCACTGGGAAGCAGCCATGATTAACGAATTCAGCTCTCACTGTTACGGTATGCTGGACTACAGATACCATACTATATACTAGCTCACGAATACCGGCACAGGTTCTGTACTATGAAGCTAGGGCGAGGACGAGTCTGATTACGAAGAAACTTTTCAACTGACTATCATCTCTGCCAATAGCTTCTATTTGCCATGTAGTTTAGGGCATTGTAACCTTCAGCTGACTCTGTCAATAAACTTGATAACCTTTCTACCCGTTTTACTCCTTTCAAAGCCGTCTAGATTATCTAGAAACACTGGAATAAATCGATCCTCGTTATATGGCGCCATCTCAATCAAAACCTTGACCCGGTCCACCAATTCCTTCAAGAGCGCCTCGTTGCCGCGCAAGGCCGTGCTCGGCAGCATGCGCAGCTCGAGGATCGGCCGCAGCGCCTCCCTGTCGTCGGCCTTGTTCTCGATAATGGCCTGCCACTGCAGGACGCCGTACTTCTCGTCCTCCACAATCGCGGCGAGGCTACTGAACTCGACGTACTCACCCTCCCAGTCAAAGCTGAAGCGGCGATCGCGGCCCTCGAGCCGCAGCACGCGCAGGTGCGGCCGGTCCGCCTCGTCCACCAGGTGCCGCACGGCCTCGGGCAACGCTCGCAGCGAGCCGACGTCGCCCGACAGGTAGCGCACGAGCGGGTTGCGCAAGCGGCAGAGCGAGGTGAGGACGATGGCGCCCGTCTCGCCGTCAGGCAGAGGAGGCGGTGGTGGTTGCGCCGCGGAAGAGGGGCCTCCCTCCTCCAAGACCGAGTCGGGTAAGATCTCAACAGCCATGGTGCGCGCATCGTAGACGAAGTCTGACGACGTCGTCGTGCCGCGACCCGTCAGCGCCGGGTTGCTCACGGCCCAAGGCCCGGCCTCGGCGCTGGCGAGCATGGAGCAGATCGCGACACCGTCGCCAAGCGTGGCGCGGATGTGAGCACGCTGCGCGCCTGTCAGCACCTCGGACGTGTAAATGATCTTGTCGAGGCGGATCCGGCCGCGGTCCTCCGCAGACAGCGCCAACATGTGGTTCACCAGGTTGATGATCTGGCTGCTGTCGCCGGCTAGCACGTTGGCCTGGTACTGCATCACGAGCCGCAACACCTCGGCCGGTCGCATGTGGTTTCCCGCGCCCAGGGCGCAGGCGCCGGCGCACTCAGACACTTCCATGATAAGGTCAAGGGCTCTACGGGAGAGGGCGAGCGTTTAGGAATTAGCAGCCTCCATAGCTTCGAGAGGAATGATGGGTTACCTGTACAGACCACCAGCAGAGTGCACAGTGACGACCCAGTCGCCGCGCTTCAAGATGCCGGTCCTTGCCAGAAGTTTGCCATATTCTGCTCGCTGGAGACGGTTCTCCTCCACGTCAGTGGCAAAGAAGAGTGGCTGTGCGCCTCTACCTCCGCCGGTGATGCTGGCATATATAGCCTGTCGGAATGTGTTTTGCGGGCTTGTGTCGTTGATGAGTCGCTGAATCTTTGAGTAGCTAGGGGGGCAGAGTTAGAAGCAGGGCATGAAAGATGTATGAGACGGACATGAAGGAGAGAAGAATATGTTATGGTATGCATCTCCGGTGTGCCTCTCTTACAGCGTCTTTTTGTGCAGCAGAGGCCAGGAGGCAAGCCCCCCTGACTGCCCATCAGCTTCACTCTGCTCGACAATGGTCTGTATGATGTCGATATCAGGCGGATAGGTCACGCTTTGATCATAAAAGCTATGCTTTTTGGCCACGGCCAGCACTGTGTGAAGCGAATACACCATGAAGCTTTTGTATGCCGCGATGCAATGAGAAGGCTGTGAGTACAATGGAGAGCGAGCAACCTGACGGAGAGCGACTACATGTATTTACTTTCTGGCGTTCTGCTTCATTACCAACCCGTGATGCGAAGTAAACTGGCTGGCATTAGTTAGCGCCGTGAAGGAGCTGGTGTACATGCCGGATGGGTTGCTGTGATTGTGGCTTGCGTAAACATGAGTGATGTGCCAATCACTTGAGTGCATCTCATGCAGATCCACCTTGGTCGTGAGACATACATATCGTCTTATACCAGCTGAAAGACGGGTAGACAAGAACACAGTCCATCGGCCGGCTGTGGTCGCGTTATGAACGCATTTCTCGTGTTTTCGTTTCTCACAGGCGTTAAAGATGCCCCCCCCCCACCCCCGCCCCGGAGAGGCGAGTCGCTGGTACCAAATAATCAGAGCAAAGCTGATACAAGTAGATAGCCCTGCCGATTCACTGCGGTGCCATTTGCCTTGGGCGGATCTGGTGACGCCCGTGTAGCAGTCAAGGTTGAGAGGGAGCAGATAGGGTAGGTAGATCAGCTCTTACCGCCTTGGCGCATGCGTGGAAACATCCCTGCAAGATGCTGGGAAAATAAGTCTGCAGCGGGAACCGGAAGTAGTCTTGATTCAGCGGCGATCGGCCAATGTCCGTCAAGAACATCGGGGCCGGCTCATCCCCGTCCTTTTTGCCGTCCCACCAAAGTACCTTGCAGGCAAAAATGCTGATTTCCATATTTGGCCGGTTTCCCTCTCTCCGAGCCTGGTTATGGAACAGAGGGGTTTACGGAACTTTTCGTTGGACTGGTAGCTGCAAGACAGACACAAGACTTATCTATAGTGAAGGATTTCGAGAAACCAGCAACGGCAAAAAAATATCGACTCATGAACGACAGGACCGCATTGAGAGTGTATTCTGCGAATCTTCCACATCCTTATTTGACACATGTTGTAACTCTTTTAGTGACGCGGTTTGATGAAAATGAGTTGGCATGCATGGCACCACATATTCAATTTATGAATGTCATCTCTTTTAGGAACATATTGCTGAAACATGCATGACATTAGCCTGCAGGTTCAATTTATGCCGGGTAAGCTACAAAAGAAAAACTCGTGGACTTGACCTATGTACAATGCCGCATCATTGTATGGGGCACAGCGAAAGTTTGCAGTCGGTCCACTCCTTGTCCAACCAATAAATGTAAAAAAGAAATCTCACTTGGAAGCTGGACCGAGACAGCGTCTCTCCTGTGAGTTTTCTCCGCCCTCAATCACTCTCCCCTGGAAAGGGAGCCGCGTCCCATCGGACTCGGCGCAAATGTCTCTCAGGGTCCCGGACGTGGTTGCGCGCATGCAGCCACCGCCTATTGTCAATCAGGATGATGGATCGAGCCGGCAGGTCCGTGGCCGACAGGTGGATGGTCGAGCCGACCTGTGCGGCCAGGGACTGTAGCGCCGCCTTGAGGTCCTGCAGCGCCGCCGCCGCCTCGTCGCTCAGCGGCGTGACGATGTCCTCTCGGAAGCGGATGAGCGTCGGTCGTCCCCTATTGTCGGCCATGATGAGGCCCCCGCGGATCCATCGCGTCGTCTCGCCCCCCGAGCCGCGCTGTTTCCCCTTGACAAACTCGGTCGGGATGGCGATGCGGTATGCGTCCGGTTTCATCAGCGTCGCCAGCGTGGCGCCGCATCGGCCGCCCCCGAGATGCTCCTCGACCAGTCGCTCCACGCTCATGAGCGACAGGGTCCCACCGCCGAAGCGGTCCGGCTGCAGCACCTGGAGGGCGAAGAAGCGAGGCGGCGGGTACTCGTAGCTGCAGTCGGTGTGCCAAGGAAAGTCCCGCATGGTCTCGGACCGCGCCTGGTGGTTGGCCGTCTGAAAGCTCGCACTGCTGGGACGCACCTCCCAGAACCAGCCGCGCGTGGCACTGTGGGCGATGGGGAGGTGATGGCCGTGCCGGGCATGCAGGCTCCGGATCAGCGCCTCGAGATATCTGCTCTCGTCGTCGGCGAATTCGAGCGTGACTTTGAGGATGCCGTCTTGCTGTAGGCGCTGGGCCACCTGACGGACATGGTCCGCATCTTGGCTACAAGAGATGTGAGGTGCTTTCAGATGAGGGACAACCAGCTGGGAGTATTCTCTGTCGGTATACAGGAGCCTCTGGTAGCCTGTGAATGGTGCCCCGCGAATCGTCGTCGTTTGCGCGGCCATGCGACTCAAGCCACGCATTGAGCGAGTTCGTAAAATGCCTCTGGCCAGTAAATCCATCTTGAGTCGCTTTGCTATGGCTTGGAATCTCACATCTCTGGTAGCCGTATCGCACTCTGTGTCTTTTATAGACCTAGATGCATCCCCCTTTCTCAGTCCATCATGCAACTATACGGGGCTGGAACTGGCTTGCCTGGGAAATCCTAAACTCCCTTGTCAATATTTTCTCATGTGAAACAACGATTCGGGACCAGATGTAATGTGACGGCACGTCGCACAAGTGCCACGGAGATCATCCCTATATTGAGTAACAATCGGGATGCTTTGGTCCATGTACTTGGCCTATGGAGCCAGGGTGGACGACTCTAGTGCAACCGGAACAGGTCAGCCGCGGCCCTCAGCGGGTAGTTCTGAGACCATGCAGATGCCGTTCTTGATTCTTCAGCTTCAAAGGCCAAAAAAGGCGAGTACCAGCTGGGGGCGAGACGCCACTGGTATGCCGATTATATTACGGCATGACGGTAACTAATGAGTCGGCCCAGGGGGGGGGGGGGGGGGGAAAATGAATCCTGAGTTTCAACGGTATACGACTCGTTTTTGCCAATAATATACTCACCACCCAACTTGGTCACCTGCCATTGACGTCCAAAACACCACCAACATGGCAACGCCGGTTGTTGAGCGGATGAAGCAAGTTCGCTTGGGTCTTGGGTCTGCTCTATGTGAATCCGTAACGAAAAACACCACCGAGCTCGCCGTCTTTACCCAGGAGCACGAGGCGCACGAAGAGATTCTGCTCGCCAAGTGCCCGCCGACATTATGGCCGCACGGCTCGTACCGCGCGAGCTGCCCCAGGCCGATTCTCATCTCCGAGAGCCACTGCAGGCAGCTCAAAGACTTGCATGGCGCATTGACGGCCGCCATGAACGACATTGTGTCGCGATGGTGGAGGGACAAGGCCGCCAACTTTCCGGCACGCATGCCACTGGAGGAGGAAGAGGAACAGCTGTTGCAGGTATGGCGGACATACAAAGTTGAGCGTAGAAGTACTTGCTCACAAAAGGATTCACAAAAGCTGATAATGACACGAATAGTGGCTTGATGAGCAGGAGGAGCTCGGCAACCTACCCAAATTCTCAACTCGTCAGGGCTCTTGGCGACCAGACTTTCTTGTTGAGGAAGTGCATCACGAGGACGGCTCCAAGACGGAAAACTTTCGTCTCTCAGAGATCAATGCCCGTTTCTGCTTCAATGGCTTCATGCACATTCTATACGGCAACTTGGCTCTGCAGGGTATGAACTTGAACGAGTGCGGTCTCTCCATTCCCGCAAATGGAGCAGAGGTGTGAATCATTTATTTCTTTGACGTTTGCTTTTCATGGTTATTTCTCTCCTTCCCACCTTGGAAAGGAAAAGTGAAACCTTTTATTTCTTCTCGTTTTCATATTTAACAACCAGACACATTCTTTCCTCTGACATGATGCGATTAGTTTTTCGACAGCCTTTTGGACATGTTCCGCCACGATCAGCCTCTCCATCTCCTCAAAGGTGAAGAAGACGGCATCGACATCGGCATGTTTATCCAAGCCGTACACGACCGGATCGGCACGGAGCCACGCCTCATTACGCCCACGGACCTGCGCCTAGTCGCGGATGAAACCACCGGCCGCACCAGGCTCTGCTGCTTGGCCACGCGCGGCGCCTCCAGCGACGGGGATGCATTCCGCACCGCCGAGGGGGAGGCCGTCGAGGAGATTCACCAAGTCGGCCTAGAGCTACACCAGCACGAGCTCGCGGCGCTGGGCGGCGAAATGCGGCGCCAGCTCGGCCTGCGCTGCTTCAACGATCTGCGCACGGTGCTGCTCGTCCACGACAAGCGCATGCTGGGCATCATCGGGCAGGAGTTGTGCAGCCTCGTCGCTCGCGGCGTCTTGACGCCCGCGCAAGCGGTGATCCTGGACAGGGGTGTGGCGCAGACCATCTTGCCGGGCTCGCCTGAGCTTCTGCGGCTGGCAGCCGGTGGGAACTGCGACGACACGACGAAAGATGGGTATCTTCTCAAGCCCGTGCGCTGCGGCAAAGGCGCCGGCATTGTCTTCGGCGAGGACATGACCGCGGAGGCATGGCGCTCCACGCTTAATGGGCTCCGCTCGACGGCGTCGCCAGACAGCGGTAGCATGGTGGTGCAGCGGCGCATCAAGCAGCAGCTATATGATGTGGTGCTCAAGAGGAATGACGGCAATGGCATGGGCGAGATGAAGCGGAACCACCTAGTCGGCACCTATCACGTTATAAATGGTCGTTATCTAGGCATTGGGATATGGCGTAGTAGTGCGGAACGCATCTGCGCTATTTCGACAGGAGGGTCGTGGATGTGCTCCGTCATCCGTTCCTAATACTTCTCGACTATTCTTTATCACCCTGTTGCCGAAAAAGGTTCAATAAATCCCGGCAACGGTGCACCGTAGCTGTGAGGATCTCACGTCAAGATTCTTGAGAACAGTTCTTGAAGGAAATGAACGAGTGACTAGGTCTATACTAGATTCTGGATACAAGACGTAGCGCAAGAAAGCAAGAGAACGAGAAAGCGTGGCTTCCAGATGCACGAAAGGAACATTATCGCATGGTCACGTGATACCGCGCCAGCTTCACATGGGATCCGTGACAGTACCATACGAGATTCTGGGATAGAACCTGGCCCGGTATTCGTGAGTTAGTCTATTTTGTGTACTAGTAGTCTGTAGTCCAGCATACGGTAAGGGTTGGATTGATTTAAATATTTCCCCCATTTTCAAGACATTTAGAAATCAGTGGCTTTTTAACACATCAGCAGTGGACAACGCTACAGTAGGTAGGTAGGTTGCTGTCGCTAATACGGGCACGTTACTCGTGGCTGCCCTCCACCCGTAAGGTTTAATGCGGTCGCCCTATACTAAGCGAGAACATACTAAGAATGGCCAGCGCTTAGTAAAAGGAGCGACCAAACAGCTAATCCTAATGTCCAGGCATACCGCTATAACATAAAAATAGTAGGAACATGTTACAGTGTTCAAGTCCACCTAGAGCCACTTTATAGAACGTGTAAAATGGAGGAGGATACTACAGAGAGCCGCGGTGGCTGTAGGGAGCATGCGTGTTGGCCGTTCCTGGCTGTCTAACCTCTACTTCTGCCTGATGACATCTACTAAGAAGCCAATAGCCTACATACAACGCCGCGGGGCTAGAAAGCTTATGGAATGATTCGTTGAAGGACGGAAATGTCCCTTACTCTTTAATGTACCTTCGTCTTCCTTGGTTTTACAGAGCACCTATTGCTACCCAGCAAACGCCTTGGCCCAGTAGCTTGGCGTAGTGCCAGGTAGGCATGTGAACGGAGAGGAGCCTCTGGCGCGTACTAAAAACATAGGGCCACTGCTGATTAGACGATCTGGTTGATGAACAGTGTGCAATTCTATGCCAAAGCAGCATTCCGGGGGTACTGCTCTCGTGTGTGCTTGTATCTGGCACGGACTTTGCGTCGAGGTACGACACATCGGGCTGGATACCTCCAGAGAATACATCGGTCACGGCATCACGGCTCCTGTCGAGCGATTCGTGCCCAGCTTTCCCGACGGCGGCGCACCGTTGGGCGGGTCTTCTGCCGACTAGCTCGGGCAAACCAAAACGGCGGTGCTTGAATACTGGGTCTTTCAATCTTTCCCTCGCCCGAGTCAATCTCTCTTCTCTCCTCGTCCAAGCAAGCACTGAAGCTATTCACAGCTTTCCAGGAGCAAGAAACTCTATCGAGAGTTTCCCGAATCAATAACAAGGGGCATCTGAACTCTGACCTGACGTGTGGAGAGACTGACTCGCGGCGAGCTTGTCAGTTGTCCGCCTCTTTGCTTGTTCTGCGGCTGAAGACTAGGATCGACAAGCTCGTGGGCCGCATAATTTCCCTCTGGCGCTGTCACTAGCCAGTCAGTCAGTCATTGGGCTGACCTTTGTATTTCTTCTTTTCTAACTGTTCCCGACCAGGACCAATCTGGTAGCCGTCACCGCCATCTCTTCGAGGCAGAAAAATATGTCGTCGTCTGCTGCGAGACGACTGACGCTCTCTGTCTTGGCTGGCGGCTGTCGGCATAGAGCCAGCCGCCTCGTCTGTTTGATGCCTCGATATGGCAACAGATGACTTACGGCTTCACCTCCTGCACCCCTTGAATGTAACCTTTTTTTCTTTTCTTTTCTAATTACAGCTATAACAACAGTCGCCTCCAAAATCTAGGCAGGAGCTATTTCCTAGCTTGTTGTTACCTTGTCCTGGGTGGCTGTCTGCTAGCGCGTTCAGCTCTCTGCAAGCCACCGCGAACAGTCCAACTTTGGCTGGGACAAGGCTTCCCGCGCAACCCACGTTTCTACTGTTTTCTGGTTGTTGGCAAGGCGTACCCAGGGGTCCTCGGAATCACGGTCCCACCCATGTAAGCTTCTATCATAGGCTCCCTCTATTGAGGCGAGGCGAGCTGTGCAGTAACTTAACTAACTTGTTGCCCAGCTTCTTACTACTGGGCGGGAACAGCCTCAGCCCCGGCCGGCCCAATACGGGGCCGGTCTCGTAGCTGACTGGGCTTTTTCATGTTTGGTTAATTAAACCATTTGACTTCTGTGGCGGGCTCGTTTTGTTTCGTTTTGTTTCCCTCCTCTTGTGTCTTGTCGCTGTTTGTTTCTTGTTTCTCCTCCTCTTTTCCCACGCCCATTATCACCACCCGGCTTCTATAATACGCCTCCTCCGGACTCAAATCGCGCTCGTTCGCAGATCTCTGAGACGATACAGCTTGGCAATAGCCTCTACCTGCCATCCCTGAACACCCCAACCCCCAGGAGACGACGGTTGCCATGAAGAGGAGCCTCACCGTCGCCGCGGCGGCTCTCACCGCCGTGACCGCGGCCCGGAACCTCGTCCGAATGGCATCCCAGCCCACCGTGCCGGCCATTTTCGCCCTCGACGGCTTCTCGCCCGCGCCCACCGAGCCTCCGTCACCCGAGCACGTCGCCGCGCGGGCCGACAGCACCTCCCCCGTGCTCTTCTACAACACCCTCAACACCTGCGGCTACATCTCCGGCGTCTCTGTCAACTCGTACTACTGCCTTAACAAGGACTACTACTGTGCCTACAGCACCTCGTCCGGTAATAACGTGGGACGCATCGCCTGCTGCGGCCCCAGCTCGTGCAACTTTCGCACGACGTGCGTCAACCAGGCCGACCTGAACACGGGATGCAACGAGGCGTGCCGCGACAACACTTACGTTGTCAAGTGGTAAGTCTGCAGGCAGTGCAAACCATCATCTCATACAGACAGGTCGTTGACAGCAGAAAAACTCTAGTACCGACTCAGCAGCTCCCTACTGCAACACCGTCTCCATTTCCGGCGGCGCCATCGACTATGCCTGCGGCATCTCCGACATCCGCACGTACCAGGTCATCCTCACCAGCTACTCCGGCCAGGTCAACCCGCAGACCTACTCGCGGTACACCATCACGGGGTCCGCCTCCGGCTCCTCCAAGTCGGGATCCGCCAGCGGCGCGCCACCAGTGTTCACCCCGGACAGCACCAGCACCGCGACCAGCACGACCACCAGCAGCACCGGCACCGCGCAGCCCACCGGAGGTAACAACCCCGGCAAGAGCGGCACGCCTGTCGGGGCCATCGTCGGCGGCGTCGTCGGCGGCGTCGGCGCCCTCGCGCTCGTCGGCATCGGCATCCTCCTCTTCTTCCGCAACAAGAAGAAGGACAACAATGCCCAGCAGAGCAACAGCCCCCCCGCGCCGCTCATGAGCCAGCCCCAGAACGGCACCGGCGCGCCCGGGCAGCCGCAGTACGCCGCCTCGTACCCGGACGGCACCTCCGCGGGATACCCGACCTCGCCCAGCACCGGAACCGGCCCGTACTATCCCCCTCCGCAGCAGGGCTCCCCCAACTACCCGTACAGCCAGCCGTCGGTCAGCCCCGTGAACAACTACGCGCCGCAGCAGTCGCCGTACGGTCAGCAGGGTTTTGGCCAGCAGCCGCCGTATCAGCAGGCCGGCTCACCGCCGCCGCCGCAGCAGCAGCAGCAGCAGTATGCCGCACCGGTGGCCGGCGCTGCCGCGGGTGCTGCCGCAGGAGCGGCGGCGCACAAGGACGCCGCCGTGTCTCCGACCGGTCCCGTGCATGAGGCGCCGACGGCCAACTCTGCCGGCCACCGCGGCGAGATGCAAGAACTGGAGTAGGTCTTGGACATGGGAAATGGGAATTTAATTTTTGGCGCACTCTGAGAGCATAAACTGAATGTGGGGGGTTTTCTAAAGTAAATAGTGCTTTGGGCGCACTGTTTTTGTACATCCAAATACCTGCATATGTTTGAGTTATAGATATTATTCTTATTTACTTGCCGTCTATTCAAAATGCTGCGTTGAGATCATGTTGGCTTAGGGTCTTGCGTAAATGTACAGCAAGTATGGTATCAATTAGCAAGGCAGCTATGCCAAACTTGCCTGGACGAGAAGCTGCAAGCTCGTGGCTCAACCTTTCGTCTTGCTGAGGATGAGACGGCTCTGCGCTCTCCTTTTTTATTTCCGGAGGACCCCAGACATTTTGGTTCATCAGGGCCATTGCCATTTCTATCTCGTCCTTGTAGGCGTCTCCATCAAGAAGGGTGGTGTTCCCGAACTTTCGCAGCTTACTCGGGGCTACGGCAGCCGGCCACGGTCTCAGCGTCTCTTGTTCGCGGGAGAAAGAATAGCTGGCAAATGACAGCTTCTTGTGCAGGCCGAGGAGAAAGAGGGAGGGCAAGGGCAGTCGGTCTGGAGACGGGGTCTCCAGATTTCTCAGGTGAAAGCCGGGCCGAACGGCTTGGCCATCGCAGCCTTCGAGGGGCGTTTGTGATGGTGTACGGAAACCATACTGGACAAGATCTGCAGCAGACAGCAAGGAATACGACGGGAAGCATCGATCTATCTGGGTATGGCGCTGTGGAATGACACTGTCTCAATCTGACACAGCCTGATGCGAGGCAACAGGTGCTACACGGATACATGGCATTAAAGTGCTGAAACTGTAGAAAACTAGACGATAATTCTATGTGCTGCTCTCCATTTCTGTCTTTGTTAGAGCACAATTTAGGACTTAATTCATTTGAATCTGGCAGCAGCTTTTAAAAAGGATACGCTCACAATTGCCTCCCCTCGTCATCCCCCTTCACACTGCGAATCCCCAAAGCTTGCCCAGTTAGTCGGTCGGAGCCGGCGCGGCCTCTGGGTCCCTCGCGAGAAGCGCCTCAAGCTTGGCGCCCCGTTCGCGTCTCTCGTCCAGCGAAATCTCCGTCTCCGGGGCCGAAGACCATCCCAGCCGCAGCTCCGGATATTGCAGCGGGACTTCCTCACTCTCGCGGGGCAACCCGTCCAGGTAGATCGGCCAGGGCTTGCCAAGCCAGCCGTTTCGGGACTCGTGGTCCCGACGCTGCTGCTTGGTCAAAGGATGAATCAAGACACTGCGATTTGGTGAGCGCCGTCATCTAGGCAAGGTGCAGATGGGGAAGAGCTAAAACTCACCTGAGGTCTCCGCGATTGCATGCCAGGTAAAAGAAGACGTCCGAGAATGAGGAGTCCGGCACCCAGACTAGGCCAAGAGTCAGTAAGTATGATATCTCTTGGTCGAGATTTTTCCTTGTCTCGGCGCTTACTCTCGTAGGATCCGGCGGGATGTGGCCCTATGGGATACTCATTGACCGAGTGCAGGGGCACCGCGACAAACGCGCCTGTGGATGACGGGTTAGTGGAGGAACCTGCAGACGGACACCTCCATCGTGCTCACCATCGCGACGAAGTCTTAGCACAGCGTCACGGAGCGCCAGGGCAGCGGCCTTTTCCGTCGGCGACTGGAGCAAAAAGTAAATGTGAAAGTGCCATTCCCGGGTCCGGCTCTGCACCACGGTCTGGAGGTCGTCCTGGGGAGTGGGCGTGACGGACTTGATTCGTGCCATTGAGAATGAAGTGTGTTTTTGCCGACAGAAACTTCAGGTGATGTGCCAAGTTTTTGATCTGGTGATGGAAAGTGGTGGGCGGGCGCCTTATCAGATGGGAGCACAAGAACTTTTGTGTTTGTAAGAGCACGCCACTTTTGGATGTGGTGGTGGTACGGAGTAGTTGGTGCGGGGTCCCCGGGATCGGCAACCGAGCATGGTCGTGGCACCAATGAAGATGAATTAATTCATACTGCTAATCAAACCCCGGATCCAAGGTACTGTATCTCGTATGTACGAGCGTCTTTTTTCAAGGGAGGGGGACACCCACAAGCCAGTTACAAGTGTCGAACAAGGACTCAAACCGCAAGTCCACGAGCGACACCTGGAACTAGGCAGCGAGAAAGAGCAAGACGATGACACAAAGATTCAGCATTCGGAACGTAATATCTACTGAAAATTATCTACAGTTTAACACTTTACCAGATCAGACCTACCTCCCTCCCCTCCCTCCCTCCAACCATCCCTGCGACACCGTCGGAAACTCCTCGGGCGTGTCCGTCCGCAGCTCAGTCCCAATCAAGTGATCAAACGACGGCGCGTCCCTCACCCTCGGGTTGTACGGCGCAAAGTTCCAGAGGTAGCCCAGCGTGCGGAGGATGGACGTCGCATGGTACGACACCGTCTTTCCGCACGCGTTGACTCCCCGCTGCTCGACCACCGGCGCCGCCCACGGCGACACCAGCCACGTCGGCATTCTCCCTCCGAGCCGGTCAAACGCGAACGTGTAGTCGCCGCCCGTCGGCGTCGTCTCCGTGTGCGTCAGGTTGTCCGGGCGGGGCGCCCGCGGCGGCGCCACGTGGTCGTGGAAGCCGCCCGTCTCGTCAAAGGTGATGACCCAGAGCGTCTCGTTCCACTGCGGGCTCGCCCGCAGCGCCTCGTACACGTCCTTGAGCAGCTGCTCGCCGTCCGACACCCGGCCCGTCGGGTGCATCGAGTTGGTGCCCTCGCCGCAGCACGACGGGTTGATGTAGGCCAGGTGCGGTAGCTGGCCCTTGCGCGCGTCCTCGTAGAACGAGTCCATGAAGACGACGCGGTGCGTGTTGTTGCTCGAGTATGTCCAGGTGAACCACCGAGCGTCCTGGATCGACGTGTCCACCAGGTAGTCCTTCCACTCCAGGCCTAGCTCCGTCACCTCCTGGAAGATGGACCGCTGCGTCATCGTGTTGTACTGGAAGTTGTTCTTGCCCTTGCCAGCCGAGGTGCCCGAGCACAGGGCCACGCGGTTAGGGTTGGTAGGCTGTCGTAAGGCTGTTTAAGCGTGATGGACGAAAAAGGAGGCGGGATGGGACATGGGGGTCGCGACTTACACCCGGGACGTCAGAGTGCCAGTGGTTGAAGACGACAAAGTTTTGCGTCAGCGCGGTAATGACTGGCACCTGGCTCTCCGTGTAGTAGTTGATGACCTGCGTCTGGAGAACTTCCTCCTTCTGCTTCTTGCCATAGAGCCGGATCTGCTCCGTGAGGAAGCCGCTCATGTTCGGCTGGAGCCTGCCCGCCTTGATCGCGGCATTGTCTGGCGTAAACGACCCGTAAAACTCGAGGTTGTTCCCGGAGATGGAGTGGTCCGGGTCATTGATGATGGAGTCAAAGTCAAGCGGCTCCGCGCAGCCGGTGCCCGACTCCGGCCGGCTGATGTTGAGCGGGTTGCAGTAGGGGCCGGCCTGAATCGGGTTCTCCAGGCCCGGCAGCGTCTGGCCGCCCAGCAGGTTGTCAAAGGAGCGGTTCTCCAGGACCATGATGACGACGTTCTTGATCTTGTCCTTGAGGTTCTTGATTGACTCTGGCGAGCCGGGACGGTGAGCACCGGGGAACTCAGTCGCCGCCGCCGCAGCGGCAGCCAGCAACACGAGGCTCTTCAATTGCATCTTGCAAGTCTTTTCTTGCTTGAATGGATAGGGGAGAGGAAGTCAAATCTCTTGTCTCCAGCTTCAGCAGGATGAAACTCAGTCATGTCCCAATCTCTCTAGTTTTATAAGCGATGTGCCCGCCATCTTATCCCCGTAGTCTACCATGCCGCTCTATCCACCAAGCCAATCACATCGTGTAGACTAAGCATGCATGATCGTCCGCGGCATCAAGAGTAAAGTGCAGTGGATACAGAAGCACCACCGGCACAAACTAGCGGTCACTTCACCGGCATAGAAATCATTGTGCTTATTTATTACTACTTCTATTGGACCCGATTGTTGTGCCGTGCCTTTCTGCAGCAAGGGTGTCGGGACATCAGCGGGGATCAGCCCACGCTACGGACACATTCTACACCGAACAATCCGACTGTTTATAAACAAAAAGACTTGGTTGGCCGACTATCTCCACGTTTCGAAGAGCAAGCCAAAGAACCCCTGCGACCTCATCAGCATTTCCCACGCGGCGGCAGGTTCTTCGTCGTCGCAACCCTGTCCCGGTAGGTCGCCTCCACAAACGCCACCAAGGCCTCCACGTCCGCCAAGACGGACGCGATGCCAAGCGATACGCGGATGGCCCCGATGGTCAGGCCGAGACCGTCCAGCGCACCTTCCAAGTCCCCGTTCGACTCGGCGCGGGCCCTCCCCACGCGGTCGAGCACGGCCGGCGTGATGCCGAGCGCCGCCGCGCCGGCCCCTGGGTTGCAAAAGCACCCCGTGCGCAGCGAGATGCCGGCCGCCGACGACTCGGCCGCCACGAGTCGCTCGTCGAAGACGACGCCGTCCCTATCGAGTACGTTGAAGCACACCGTGCCGCCGCGGCCCCACACCCCAACCGGCCCGTAGACCACCACCATCCCGCCCCCTCCGTCACCGTGCCTCAGCGCCCGGAGCTCGTCCAGCAGCCACCCCGTCAGGCAGCGCACCCGCGTCGCCACCACGTCCGGCCCGCCCACGCGCGCGACCCAGTCCAGCCCGACCGCCACGTCCGGGATCGACAAAAAGTCCACCGTGCCGTCCTCGAACGCCGCCGCGCCGTCCTCCGGGACGTGCCACGCACGGCGGCCGCTGCCCGTCGTCGCCGCCCGCACCGTGCCGCCCGCAAACCACGGCCTGCGCAGCCGCGCCAGCGCCTCCCGCCGCGCCACCAGGCACCCGACCCCCGTCGGCGCCCCGAACACCTTGTACCAGCTGACCGTGACGAAGTCCGGCCGCGGCCCTCCTGACGACGATGACAGGTCCAGCGTCGCCGTGGGCAGGTACGCGGCCGCGTCTAGTAGCACGTCGTACCCGCGGTCCTGCGCGAGGCCCACCCACGACAGCGGGTGCCGCACGCCGGTGAAGTTGCTCTGCGCCGGGTACGCGAAGAGGCCCCGCCGGCGCCCTCGCGCGCCGCCGGCGAACCCCTTCGCCGCGAGCCAGTCGGCCGGGGAGCAGCGGGACCCCTCTAACGCGGCCACGACGTCCGCCTCCCAGGTGCGAAGCTCGTCACCGTCGACGGGCACGTACACCGTGCGGGAGTTTCCGCGCCGGGCAAACTCGCGCAGGCCGTTGAGCGAGTTGTGATTATCGGCCGTCAGCACCAGCCGGGCGCCGCGACGCCAGGGGTACGACTCGCCGACGAGCCGCGCCGCGCCGGTCGCGTTCGGGGTGAAGATGACGGTGTACTCGTCTGCCGATGCGGAAAAGTAGCGCAGTATTCTGCTTCTGGTCTCCTCCACCAGGTCTGTGGTTGCCTGGCTGGTCGGGTTGACGGAATGGGGGTTTCCAAACGCCCCATGCCGCAACCGCTGGCGGTGCGCTTCGTGCTGCGAGTGGGCAGCCAAGCCGGCGCCAGTGTAGTCTAGGTATATGTGGTTGTTTTCATCGAGGAAAGAGTATTCCGTGGCTCGCAAGTCGTCTAGTAGCGTTGTCGATGCATACTCAGGATATCGGTCAAGAAACTCTTTGGCCCGCGGGCTTTGGTCCGTGCAAGACTCCTTTGATTGCATTTCTCTTCCCATGAAGCGTACTGAAACAGGTGCCTGATATTCTGTGTATCTGTTGATCACTGTGAGTAAAATGGTCAAGCAAGGCCAGAAACCTGCAAAGGCACTTACAAGGCGAACGAGGCAACAAATTATCTGAAGAGGCTACTAGTGAGAGCGGCTTCCATTGTATAGAATTATCATGTCCTGTTCTTTTCCCAGTTTCACTCACATTCGAAAAAGAAAAAAAGAAAGAAAATCTCACACCCGGCAATCCATAGCCTGTCGGTGATACCAGCGCGGCATGCCCAGTGGCAACCTGCAGTGTAAATAACTGTGGCTTGCAGGCTGACGGACCGGACCTCTTTGGGGCTGCTCCGTGACGGAGAATGCGGATACTGACAAGCCTCCTCTTACCTATCAGAAGCAAGGCAAGTCCGATGAGCTTTTTGCCTTGGGAGGATGCTCCACGCTGCAGCAGGGTGGGCCATCACGGAACAGCTGAAAGAAACCATGTCAAGACTACACACATGTGAAGGTTGTTGAGATGATGCTCCAGTGTAACCCACTTTGAACGCATCTGAGGGGATAGAGCAGGAAAATATCGAATACTGGAACATGTCATTCCCATATGATTTTTGATTCATCTGAAAGTAATTTTTATGCTACCGAAAATAGACGTTAAAACCCCCACACTCAATGCGGCCCAAAGAAATGGGGGGCTCCCTTTCTTCTTTCCCACCAAGAAGACTGAGAAAAGATTGCAGCAGACGCAAGCGACCAAAGACGAACAAAGTCCGAGCAAAACGCAAACAATGCATCCCCCAAGAAACCTTGGCGAAGAAAGAGCCTTGAAGGGCAGAGACGGAACGAATTCGGTCGACAATTGTGAACTGCCGGTCGGATGCGCGGACGCGCACCAACCTTTACCTGTAGCGCCAGAGGGACAGGGTGTTGTGGCGCTTCCAGGTCTTTCTGCGGCCAGCGCGGGTCTTGTTGTAGCGGTGACCCTTGTTGAGGCCGCGGGATTTCTTGCCGGTGGCGGTGAGGCCGCGGGCCTCGCGGTGCTTGTGGACGGGGTTGACGATCCAGTTGATGCGGGGGTCGATGCGGATGGCCTTGTGCTGGGGGTCGACCAGGATGACCTCGTAGTACTTGTAGGTCGAGTCCTGGTTCACCCAGTACGAGTTGAGGACGCGCAAGTTGGCGCAGCGGCGGCCGACACGCTCCTCAGCGGTGGCCGCGAGGGAGCGCTGGTACTTGAGCTGGTTCACACCCATGTTGGTGGGCTTGCCTGTAGAGGGAATCCCGTTAGCACGCCGTTGCATCCTGCAGCTAGTTGCTCGCCAGGGAGGGGGGGGGGGTTCTTACCGAAAGGGCTTCTTGCGGCCACCACGGCGGACGCGGACGCGGTAGATGACGTAGCCCTGCTTGGCCTTGTAGCCGAGACGGCGGGCCTTATCGGGGCGAGAAGGGCGCGAGGCGCGGTGGATGACGTTCAACTGACGGAGCTATATTGATGCAGTCTCAGCATAATGTTCAACGACTGTATAGCAGAAGCGACATGACGTCGGGTATGGGCTGATCGAGCAGGGACGGTATGCAAAGGTAGGACACATGCAATCCAATCAGCCGGAGAGCTAGCCCCTAGTCCTTTCCAACCATCGATGCAAGAGTTTTTCCAGCTCATATCCGTCGACAGAGGATCGCCCACAACAGCGACGGGGGAAAAACAAGACGGGTATTGGAATCGAGGCGGTGCGTATATAAAAACGACACATGTCGTTGACGGGGTTTAACGTACTTCCCAGCAGCGAACGCGGAGAAGGAAGCGCATCACATCGGACTGCTTCTTCTTCTGAAGTTCCTCGACATACTTGAGGGCACCCATTTTTGCTATATCACAACGTTAGCAACGCAAGGGACAGCAGGTCCGCGACGCCGGAAATAGTCAATCGCAAGGCGCTCTCGTCCGATTAATATGATTGATTCGTATTATCGAGCAGAAGTTCGAGACGATTGAGGCGTGCTGAAGAGTAAAGACGTACCGGCTTATGTGGTGATGATGTTCCTGCCGAGGGTTAGTAGAGCGATAACGAAGGAGGAAATTCAAAAAGGCTGCGCCAGTGTGACAGGAAAAGTGCAACTCGAAAATTGAGAGCAGTGTGTGGGCTAAGCGATGCGCTAGGCTGCTTTTGATTCTAGCACCCTAGCGCTTGCCCCTCCTTGCCCTCTTGCCCTGCTTACTCAGCTATCCTTAGGTAATGCAACTTGATTGGCGGCCCGTGGAGCCAGCCTTGCACAAAAGAGTAACTGCTCTTGTGCCAATCTAGATTGGATAAAAACGGTGAAGCTATGAAATTGTACTAACATATCCATTATGCATTACTTGGAGCAGCGACCCGAACCCATCTACATCAACCCAAAGCAAAGACTCCCATGTGTAGCCAGCCATCATAGAACACGATTCTCCCAAATACTTCCCGACATATGAGCCTCCCTCGTCACCAAAATCTAAAAAGTTTCCTTCAATGTGCGGCCGTAGACATCAACCAACTGCGCCGCTGCGGCTCCCCACGTCGCCGCGCCCTTGGGCGTCGCCTCGTCCAGAATCTCCAGGGCAATCTGCGCCAGATCCTGGTCATCGGCGCCTGCTTGTGGCTCCGTCAGCGCGGGACAACCGGTCGGGGCCAGGTGTCCCTCCGTGACCTGACGGGCGAGCCTCTTGACCCTGGCGTTAAGCGCGGTAAGGTCGACCACGTCCTGTCGCCAGCGCATCCATCTCGGCTCCGCGGGTCCGGACGACGACGCACGGTGGACGGCGTCTGTGGAGGTAGCCTCGTAGCGTGCCGTGAGAGATCGGAATCGCTGCAGAGCCCGCTTGGCCTCCTCAAAGGCCTCGCAGCCGGCGATGGGGTCGGGCGAGTGCAAGGCGGACTCGACCGCGAGCGAACCGGCAAGATGCCCGTCTGCCCTACCCCGGCGGCTGTCTCTGCAGACCACTTGGTTAGCGCGTAGACTCGGAAAATGGAATCACGGGTTTGACACCATACGTAGATCCACTGCGCTGGCCCTCAATCTCAAGAGCCACCTCGTCGCCCTTTGCACAAATCTGAGTGATGGCATCGATTGCTCCTTTTCGACCTTTCTTTGCCGATTCGATGACACCTTGCACACTTGAGCTGCCGTTAGTATGTTTTGAAAGAGATAAAAGTAGCATATGTGGTCTTACCCAGCTTTTTTAGTAGGGCTGCGATCCCGGGTAGGTCGTGTAGTCTTTGTAGTACTGGGCCGTTTGGCGTGGTTCTGTTGATTAGAATCGACTGAATCTATGGATAAGATGGTTATCGTAGTTAGTAGACTAAAATTAAACCTGCGGCGGCTATTTGCGTGGAGTGCGGTCGTGAAAGGTAGGTTTACCGGCCGTTGCTCGAGCTCGTTTGCGTGAGCTCGTTTGTGCCATCCTGCGTTTACGCAGAACTGGGCACTGATGGTTCTGAACAGTCCTCCCCAGGCCGCAAACCGAGACTTTCGAACTCCCCAGTCGACCAAACCGGTCAGAGATGCAGTTGTATTGGTGGTCTCACGTTAACCTGTGAAATATGTTTGCGATTGGTACAATGTCGACTGGGCAGCTGGCAGCTGTCGACAGTCAGAACAAACAGCCACACGTGATGCGATCAGAATAGAAAAAATGACCGAGCATTTTTCACTGCACAAGCAATGGTTTGGAAAATATAATCAATTCCGGCACCAGCGTGCCCGCTATACACAACCAGTATTGACGGTTAATCCGTCTGTTCTGATTACTCTAGTTTGGCGGCCCTGCATGGCTGCACATTGATCTGTCATAAAGTGCCGCCCAAGGGGGCTCGCCAAATAAACTCTCCAATACCCTAACCTCCATTCTTTATCTATAATTTCTTAGAGCCCTTTGTAAAAAGAATAAAAAAAAAGCAAGAAACGCAAGAAAGCAAAGTAAGAAGTAGTGACACAAGGAATTCAAGAATAAAATGAAAACAACGTCGTATCTGTTCTCCATCTCAATCTTTCCGATAGAGTCCTTATATCCCGAATTTCCAGTAACAGATTCATCTGGCCCATGTGCTGTCTGGGCCAGAATAGTCGCATGCGACCACAACGTGGTAGCCTTGCAAGGGGAAAAAACGCAGCAAATTGAAAGCGGCGAGAGAGCACAAGAGGCGTGGGCAAACAAAAAAGGTATTGAAAAAATCCGCGCGCCGAAAGTTGAGTCTTAGCGAAATGAATGATCCAAATGTCTTTGTCCAGCAGATTAAAAGTTGTCAGACGCCGTCCCAAACCAAATTTCCCATTTGTAATACTGCTTTGCAAGTCGTATGTCCGTGTCTTCCCCATGCCATCCTGTCTTTTTTAGTTTCGAAATTTTGTCTTTCACATATGTAAATATCATTCATGCTTGGCCGTGATGGGAGAAAAATGCGAATATTGCTGACAACAAGGTACACAATTCGAATCCCAGTCTTCGCCTGTGCTCGAGATTGCTATTAATGAGTGTTGAGGGAAAGTCCCTGGAAAGCGGTGGCCCAATCACCCTGAGAGGAGATGGGCGAACCGCGTTGCAAGTGATGAGGCGGGGCACCTTCGGGCTGCCCAGGCTGGAAGCGCCGCTGCGATGTTTGAAAGTCTCCGGGATGCTGGAATCCAGCGGGGACTCCTTCCATGCCAGGGGAGGGACTGACGTGATAAGGACCTTGGGGTGGCCTGGCATTCCCAAATGCGCCTGTAGGGCCAAATGCGTAGTTGGAGTTGGGGAAGCCAGTAGCAGACACGGGAGACACATGACGGTCCATTCCCATGGGCGGCTGATTGTAACCACCAGGGCCGGCGCGCAGACCACGGCCCTGAGGACCGGGGGAGATGGCTTGCGTGGGGTGAACAGGTGGCAGCTGTTGCTGGTCATGCTGATGCGTGTTTCCTCTGCGATCACCGGCGGTCGAAGCTCTGCCTTGATTAACTGCGCCGGGTCCTACTCCGCTGGGTGCCTGGATGCCCAACGTCGGGCTCGCAAACGAAGCCGGGTTAATAGCCGACATCCAAATTCGTGTCTTGTAGATCTTGAACAAGTCGGTTACCAGAGAGTTGAAATTGATGTAGGCGTCGGCAAAGTAATAAAACGTAAGCTTCTTCCAGTCCATCTGGAACTCGGCGTCGAGAATCTCCATGTTAAGTCCGTGCTCCTTGACTTTCTGCATACAGACTCTCTTTGCTTTGGCCTCTTGGCCCTCTTTGTCCCTGAGGGCGTGCACCTCATGGTTCTGAGCAAGACGCTTAATAAGCTTCGGGCGAATCTCGCCGTTGGCAGGCTCTTGCATGTGATGCTGGCCTGCTGGGCCCATGCCTCCCACGGCGCTACCTGGCAAGCCATGGGCAGCGGACAGCATCCCGCCGTTACCCTCTTGGGCGGCCGCAGCGCCTTGAGAATACATCATGAGCCACTTGTATTGCTCCTCTGCGTAGTGCTCCTTGAGATCCTTGGCAGTTTGCCAGTCCACATTGTCTTTTGCGACAGTACCTAAATCAGTCCCTCGATCGGCTTCAACAATCACGAGGTCGCCAGGCTTCACGGTTAAACCGGTTCCTTCCTGAATATAGAATACATCCGCCCTGGCGCATTTGAAAAGAACGACATGTAGCAACTGGTTGAGACGGGGCGGGGCTATGCCGTACATGTTGTGACGGGGCGATGGAGGGCGGTTCTGAAACTGATTCTGTGGAGCAAACTGGCCTGCAAATGGGTTGGTGAAGCTGCTCTGCATCGAATTGCTTAGGCTATTGGCGTGTGTTAGCATGGGATTGTTGGAACCCAACATAGCAGCAGGGTCCTGAAAGCCGCCTGCATAATGCGCGCTCTGTTGGTCGGCCTGGGCCGCCTCGAGAGTTGCAACAGAGTCCGCGATAGAGCTTATGGACCCCTGTCGAGTGGGCATATTGGCAAAAGAGTGTCGCCGGCTCTGCGAGGCATCGCCTACCAGATAACCCGGCGAACTGGACCATAGTGCCTTTGTGAGCTGGGGGTTTTCCAGCTTGCGAGCTTCCATGCCATGAGGGGTGCGATAAGTGGGAGGGCCATATTCGCTCATACGACGCTGCGACACGCGGCGCCCCATAGGGTCCTTGGGGTCATGGGATTCATCGAGCTCGTCGATGGCGTAGTCGGACTCTTCGAGGACAACTTCATGGAGGGGATGTCCGGCAGCTAGATAGGACGCGCCGGTCGAGGCTCGAGGCCGAATGCGGGAATAGCCATGCTGCTGGCGCAGCAACGCATTTTCTCGGGTGAGCATTTCAATAGTCTTGGATTCAGCGGTCTGATGAAACGAATTCTGAAGCGACTCGCCACCACTCTCTTCCTCATCGTCTTCCACCTCCTTGACCTTGCCGAGGACGGATCCGTCGTTGGACATTTCGCTTAGCATGCTAGGGCGAGAGGGGCGATGCTGAAGAGCTGGGTGATGTCTCGCGCGACCAAGAATTGCAGAGGAGCTCATGCCCGAGGAAGTCGGCGCATCAAGATCCCTCTGACCCACCGAATATGATTGTGATCGGTACGTTTTGGGGGTTGGGTGGAGCGGTATGGCGAACGGAATCTGGCTATTCTGCTGTTCTCGCGATGGAGAGGTCTGCGACAGCCCGGAATCGGGACCGAAGAACGAGTTGCCAGCACTGCCAGGAGGCACGATCGACGTAGGCGACGGTAACACCTCAGTCAGCCGAGACGGGGGGTCCTTTCGATCGCTGTTCCATATACCTGTGCCCCAGGGGAATGACGAAGCACCTGGAGGTCGAGGCATGGCGGATGAGGCTGAATGAGAGCCCCAGGGTCCAACGGTATTGTCTGCCGATGGTGTAGAAGGGTGCGAGGCGTTGGGAGAGGAGACAGAATTGCTGGCAAATGAGCCTTGACGGGGACGAGCCAAAGGTTGCGAGGTATCGTTCAACCACGAAGACCTGCGAACTGGTTTATGGGGTTGTGTAGCAACGGATGAGGTGTCCTGACGATGATCGCCTTCGTCCTCTGAGCTTGCCAGCGCGTCCGAGTCTGGGGTGGACGTTCGGACTCCGACCTTTTCTAGCAGCAGGTTCTGACTGCCAGGGCCGTGCGACAGCTTACCAGATTGATTCGGCTTGATGCCACTGCTCATCGTAGACGCGACAACGCACGATGCGGATGTTTGCGACAGCGGTGGCTTGGTAAACGCAAGTATAAGCTAGGCCGGCTATATAGCGGTCGTCGGTTGCCTGAAAGCGCCAGGGCCGCCTGGTGGCATGGAAAAGGAAGACTTGGTGGTCAGGTGGTGATGTGCAAAAGCAGCCCAACGCGCAGTGGCATGTGTGAGGCTGGCCTTTGGGTGAGAAGATTTGCTGACAAGGTGGGAAGTAAGGGGCGGACGGCTGGAGGGTCGAGAGAGCTGGCGTCGCGGGCGGTGGATTAATGGTATATGCAAATCGGGAGGGGTAAAGGCGTCTAAAAGCTGATGCGTGTTCTAGTTGAAGTGCGGATATAGATTGTGGCGTATAGTAAGGCGCATAAGAACGAGGCGACGGAAACAGGCGCCCATGCAGAGAGGCACGAGGGGAGGCCGGGTGCGAATGCGGCGCGTCGAGCGGTGCGGGACTGGTACAAAGAGGAGGCTCTAGTCGGCCGGCATAGTCTGGCGACCAAGGAAGCTGGGCAGTGAAGGCGATAATTGGTTTGTGCGCCGCAGAGAATATTGCGCGACGTCGGAGGCGGCCTGGTCGCGGGTAACGGATCGACGCCTGGGAAGAAAGTTGGGCGGGTGCGGGAGGCGTTTGAGAGTGGCGAACGGAGAGAAACCGCGACGGGTAAGAAAAGGCGTTGTGTCTTGCGATGAGAGAGGAAGATACAAGAAATGAAACGGGCGGCGACGATGAAGATGATGATGATGGAGGAAGAGATGTCTGTGGAATGAATGAGTACGAGGCGTGGAAAGCGGGGGAGACGGGACGAAAGCTGCGACAAGAGGAGGACGAGGGCAGTGGATGGATGGTCAATGTGAGCGAGGCAGCGAGGCTACCTTGGGAGAGGGCAGAGAAGCAGAGGAGCTGGTGGGCAAGACGGATTGAGCTGCTGTGAAAAAAAAATGGGGGCGGACAGCCCAGAACAAGTGGAGGCGAGGCCGTGGTAGAGGACGAGCGGTGCGGTGCTGGTGCTGAGTGTGCTAAAAGGTAGCACCGAACAGGGTTAGCGTTTTAGTGGCTGGGGGTGGCTTTTTAGGGGAGGGGGGCCTTCTATATTCGTAGGGTTAGCAAGAGCCCGGTGCTGGAAGAGCAGGAGCAGAAGGAGCAGGAGGAGGAAGGCGGGGGGCGGTTTGGAAGGAACGCGGGCCAAGCAAGACAAGGAGCCTCCCTACACAGGTACGCACGAAGAAGCAATAGCTGCCACTGTTGAGAAATGCGGCAGAAATGAAGGATAAGAACATTTGTCTGCCTACATGTTACCTTGATGATTGCTCAGACAGATAATATTCTTCTTTTTCCATCAGCTTCATCGTCTGTCGCTGTTTGCAGAGGAGTAAAAGTTGTACCTCCCAAAGACTGGCACCAATAGCACTGGCTTCCTTTGGGGCAAATCGGGCTGGTGGATGCTAACTGCCCAGTCTCAACTGGGGTTGGTCCGCTGTCACAGACGCTGTCCCACCTGGCCACGGCCGGCTGTTTTTAGCGCCTGGACCACCATGTGGATGTCCACCCTCTGGTACCTCCACCACCTTGCCAGAGCAGCAAGAAACAGCAACAAGGCTTGGCGATCCCGCGAAATAGCTTTTCAGACAAGGAGGGTCTTAATCATAATCAAGCCAGCCCGTTTTTTGTAGCTGGCAGGCGACCTCCTGAATTCCAACGAGTACTGAGTAGGTATGATGATTGATGCAGAGTAGAGGCTGTCTTGCTGGTGACTGGCTGCCAACGTCTCTACGGCTTCGCCGTCTTCTCTGTCTGCATGCCATGGTAGGTTGCTTCCTGCCTCGCGGTATGTCCCGTGTATCACTACGGTTATCCATACAGAATCCATCATCTGCTCATCTGATTTTGTAGTGAGATATGATTCTCCCGATAAAATGACCGGCCTCAGCGACGGAACATGCCATGCGCCGCACAAAATCTGCTTCTCATGAGCCGCCTCGAATTGTCTGCCACGCCAAAACCTTACCAGCGATGTTCACCCTTGCAGTCTAGTCGGCAGGCGGCGCTCGGTTCCTACCATCCAAGATATCCAGAGCTCCCCCCTCCGCTGCGTTGCATCCGTCGCGAATCGGCAGGGTTGTGGCCCATGTCCAAGACTCCTAATCCACAAAGCCATGACTGGCTGTATGCAAGGCAACGCCGCCATCCACACCACACCACCCTACATAATTTTCAATGGCGCGACGCACGACACCAGGTTTTGGAGGGCCGGGGAGAACAACAAGCCACCAGCTGCCGCCTAGCGGAGGCGAAATCCTGCATCCGTACCAGTTCAGTGCTCCACGACGAACGGAGTCAAGGCTCAGCCCGCGAGCCTGCACCTGTCAACAAGGAACCTACAAGAGGCTGATAACTATGTTGAACTCCTGTACGGGTAATAATGGGATGCAGCTTACCGTGC
The DNA here is from genome assembly GCF_001636725.1 of Cordyceps fumosorosea ARSEF 2679. NCBI lineage: Eukaryota > Fungi > Ascomycota > Sordariomycetes > Hypocreales > Cordycipitaceae > Cordyceps > Cordyceps fumosorosea. The sequence goes on from NW_017387314.1 coordinate 27,417, forward strand.
CGCGGTGCTGCATGTCAAGGTATAGCGTGATGCTGCTTGTAATTCGCTAACTAAAGAACTAGTGCGCTATTGACACAAACCACAGATTCGCTGTTCCTCGCCCTGGTAGCTACCAGGCCTTTCCTCGCTTATATAATTATTGCGATGATGGTGGGCATTTCCCGTGTGCCTGATACCTAGTTAACTGCTGGTCGATGGCCTATGGTCTACGGATTACGGAGCAGGAAGGTCTTGCTCCAATGCAATGCGGCAGTCGCATCTCGCGTCCAGCTAGCACTCTAATATGGAATATGCTCCGAGCCTTCGAGCCTAGACAATGGCCAAGGAGGTTGCGAGTTCCTCGCTTCCCAGTCCGCATCCAACTACCATTGGGTAGGGCACGCTGTCTCTCAACCTCGTACCTACCTCCAAACTTTGCAGCACAGAGATGGAGAAAACGCCTCGAGGATGAACTCAAGGACGCGGAAAATTTAGGTCTGGGACATTCGGCTCTGCCCTGTTCAGTCTGTCTGCATAACACAAGTATGGCAGGGGGCTACAGTTGACCGCTCAGTTCGCATAACCCTTCCCGCCCAAGTTGGCTGAACTGCCTCCAACATACCCGGTACGAGCTAGGCACCGCAATATCTCACCTACAATGCCTACTGGTAGTCATCTATTCTACGTCGCATGGGTTATGGGGCACCAAGCACTGGTGAGCCCACAATGCTGAAGGGGGTACCCTCATTTTACTCAGTGCAGTTGCCCTGCAGGTGAGTGTGACATTCGTCTTCTACCAACACAGAGCATAGCAGAGTTATATAATTACTAGGGGGCCAGGTACACAAATCAATATGGAGCAACTGCTGTCAGTGCCTCTTTTGACCATGCGAAAACAAAAGACACGGGCTTAGACATGGTGTGTCCTGTGCCTGTTTTACACTGCGAAACATGGATCGACCCGCACCAAGAACCTGTGCCAGCGAGACCAACCCAACTGGTTGGGCTTGCGGGATTCCACTAAGCATTTGATATTGCACTAGACCTGGCTTTGGCAAACTTACTTAGCAAACATCAATGTTAACTATCCTATCCACCCCAGCAAATGTTGTCACCTTGGCTGCTAGCAGATTCTGTGGGTGAAAGTATCAAGACAGCACGAGGACACATGCTTTGCTGCTCAGTACGGATGCATGCATGACGATGGCCTTCTGTGGGGCTACTTTGAAAAGAATTCCGCGCAAGTGACATGAGGTGTTATTCGGTAGGTGCAAATTTCGACCTAGATCTGCCGCACCACGCTCTCACCGAGAGTCGGCCTGCATATTGAATGATGTATCCATCTCACACGATGTATGTATGCGCCTGCAAGCTTGGACGTTGCTATATGCCCTATATCATACGTGGCACTGTAGCAGCTTCGCCCAACTCGGATTTAGGAATTTTACCGACAGCTGGACTGGTTACCAGGATTCATGCCGTCCCCTCATCAACGAGATAGACTGGCAATTAACAGCCACGCCCGGCTGACAAGTCTGGGGCAGATCGCCGTCACCCCGCAAAATCGCCCACTGCTCCAAAACCCCGCGCTACCCACGCCTCACCCAGCCATGGCCGTTGAGCCAGTCAGGTGGTCCCGAACTGAGGTCTGGTGACAATGCTATCAAACTATAAAGCCACATTTCTTTTTAGTCAGCTGCAACAAGCATTGATTTCGATGCCGTTCTGGTTGGTCCTGCACGTTCTGGCTCAATGCAGACCCACCTGGTATGCGGGCAACTTCAAGTCCGCGTAAATTGTCCGATAGTATAGCGAGGCATATGCGTCACCAATGACAAGCCGTGACGAGACGCTGGAAAGAATGTCATCTTGCATCAAGTGTAGCTGTAGCGGGTAATTAGGACGTAGAGGGACAAGGAGACCGCGTAGTCTGAGGCGCTACTCTCTTCGTTCTCGGCCGAGTGTATTCATTCGTGGAACTGCTCGGGGATTCATATCGGTGCAAGACGAGCAATAGCTCGGGTACTGCGGGGTTCAAACTCAAATTAGGCCCAGCTCTCATCTTTAAGCTCTGACAGCTGTCTTGAAGCGGGCTGATTCATCTTGGCAGACCCGGCATTATGAGAACTGTAAGGCTGATTTGCTTCGGCTGAGATCATACGGAACGCATGGAGCCAAATGCCAAGTTTAATGAAGGAGCAGTAGATATTCGATCGGGTTTCCTAAGTTTTGACGGCTTGGAAACTTGCAGTGATTGAGGGACCCGCGACAAAATAAAGCCGTAGAAAGAAAAGGAGGCAGATGGCATTAAATTACATCAGTGAATGTACTCCTTGATGGGTACAGCCTCATTAGGGGGGATATTTACTTCGTCAAAAATTGCCTAGAACGATGCCTCTAGGAGTTATAGTACAATGTCAAATAAATCTATAGTGAAAGCTTTGCCGGCCCGTGTTGTTGCCTGTTCTTCCTCCTGGTCCTGCCTCTTTGAGTTTATGCACTTTGAGCTACACCCTTTGACTGCTTCAGCTTCTCCTCAAACTTGGCGAATTCTTGCATGGAAATCTGCTCCTCTTCGTCGAGGATCTGGCGAACACCCTTGACCTCCTCAATCTGCGTCAATGTTAGCGGCTGCATAGACGGACAGTTTGGCGGGATTAAAGCTTACATAATGCATCAACATGCCCTCGATGCCATTCTTCAGCGTTACCGTACTCGAGTCGCAGGTGCGGCAAGCGCCGCGGAGCTTCAGGTTGACGAAGCCCTCCTCGTCAAAGCCACGAAACTCGATATCGCCGCCGTCCTCCTGGATAGCCGGCCTGATCCTCGTCTCCAGCAGCTCCTTGATCATGCCGACAACCTCGTCGTCGTCCTCGTTGTACGCCAAGCTGTCAACCGCTTCCTCCGCGGCGGCACCCTCCGAGCCGGCCGGGCCAGCCTCCTTGACGGTGACGATGGCCTCACCGGCGGTGACGGCCTCGGTGATGAGGGCGAAGACCTCCGGGCGGATGTGGGCCCAGTTGGCATCGCCGGCCTTTGTGACGGTGATGAAGTCAGCGCCGTAGAAGACGGACGTGACGCCGTCAATATTCATAAGCTTGGCGGCGAGCGGCGACGGGTGCGGCAGCGAGATGGTGGCGCGCGGGCTGAGGTACTCGACGAACGGCGCGGCGAAGCCCTCGGGGAGCACGCGGTGGTTGGGGAGGAACTTGAGAGCGTCGCCGTTGGGCGTCGGCTCGGTCTGGATGAAGATGGTGCGGCGCGCGGCGGCGCTCGGGTGTCGTCGGGGCTGGCGGGCCAGGGCTTGGGCTTGCGGACGGGTGTTGTTGAGCGATCGTGATGACGAGACCATGCTGACGCTACCGCTAAAGGAGCGCGCGGAGCAGGCCTGTGAGGCAGCGGCGGCGCGCAGGCCCCGGCGCATCTGCATTGGACATGTCGCCACGGGCCGAGAGGTAGCCGAGCGGAGGAGCGCGCGGGCGAAGACGGACCGCGACGGCGTGGAAGCGGCGGCCATTGTGATGTGCGGTGCAGGGCGACGTCAGGTGGGCGAGTTTCGAGGCAGAAAATTCGCTAGGTTAAGTAGATTGAAATATTCAGGTTGGTACTTCGCGATGCGCCTGGTGAAGTGGGCTTGGCTGCTTTGCGTCTGCATAGCATGGGGGCAAAAGTCCACTATGAGAGGAAAAAAAGTTGAGGGCGTATAATCGAGAACTCATTAGTAATGGTGGAGCTATGATGCAAGACCCGATATTCGGGGTACAGCCGAGCTATGTGGTTAGATGGTCCTCAGCTCCGAGAGGAGCGGAGCTCCTTGGTGGACTCATGTTTTCTTTATTTTTTCGTCATTTGACAGCAACAGAGCAATCCCAGCATTCAAGGACAGCTTTGGCAGAAGCTCAATTAAAACCCAAGCCCGCATTGTACTACGTGTATTTATTTTCATCCCCCCCGCCGATTCTGCAGTGTAGAACTCTTCATTCTTCATTCAGTTCCCGTCTTCGGTAGGGGCAGCCCTCCAAACGACCATCAGCCATGTCTTCACCCAGCGACACCAAGCCGACAGAGCAGATCGAATCAACACAGTCTGCGGCCGATCAGGCACCCAAATCAATATGCGGTGTCTGCGAAAAAGCGGCGCCTAAATACAAATGCCCCAGATGCTTCCTACCATAGTATGTTACAAGAGTTGAACTCGAGTCTCGCGCGTGCCGTTCTCCTGCGCGTTTGTGGGCCTCGGGAGAGAGCACGAGAGTGTCTGCTTACTATCTCTTAATTACGAAGCTGCTCCGTGGCTTGCAATAAAGTACATCGCGAGAACCACCCGCCGGACCCCGAACCAAAGCCCGAGCCGCCGCAGGCCCCCGCCCCCGAGGCGCCACCTCCCACCACCGCGACGAGCGCCTCCGACAAGAGCAACCCCTTCCGCGTCCTCGATCTGGCCTCCGAACAGCTGCAGCTGCTCTTCACTAGGTACCCCAACCTGCCGCAGCAGCTCGTCGACATCCACGCCGCCATGCAGCCACCATCCGAGTCCGCGGATCATAATGGCATCCCAGCCTCGCTGCTCAAGGGGCTACCGGGCAAGAAGGAAAGGTGGAACCACGACGTGGGCATCAAGAAAGGAAAGGAGGCTCTGCGCAAGGCCCGCAAAGCAGACGGCGCCTTGGGCGAGGGCGTCAAGGAATACTGCGAGCTCATCATGCACCTGATGAATGGGCAGGCTGGCGACGACGCCTCGGTGTTGCTGCAGAAGCAGGCCGCCACGCAGGACGCGGAACTCATTGAACGATTGATGAACGAGGAGAACAAGAGGTAAAGGACAGGGGAAAAAGAGGGCTGGAAACGGCCCGGTATATTATTTGCTTCCGAATCATGTGGGGGTATCGACTAAAAGTATATCTGGCGCCAGCTCAAAATTGCTCCCACTCCTATCCCAAGCGTCATTATCACGTACATCATCCAATTTCATACACAGCAGACGGCGGCAAATTACCGTCTGAATCGAGCAAACAAGGCTGCGATGGGAGATTTCGGCAGCTCCAGACCATCAGCGGGTGGCGAGGGGGTCTTTTCCTCCTTATTTCTATGGAAGCTGTTGAGACGACCGCGAAACTTCCATCTCGACTCGCCTTTGGTGCTTTGGGTCGGTGAGGTAGACTTAGGCCGCGGCGGCGGTGTGGCGGTCGCCTCGTCACTCTGGGTCCAATCTACTCGGTGAGCCTCGGCGACGGCGGCCAGGTCCGTGGGGTTCAGCGGCGGAGCGAACACGGATTGCCTAGGGGATGACGACGAGTCTCCGCCTAGGAAGCTGCCGGTGCTCTTCCTGCGAGACGCGCGGAGCTGCTTCTCCTCAGAGGTGTGCGCGGTGTAGATGCTGCGACGCTTGAACAGAGTCGGGGACGTGATGACGGGCTCGAGGTTGTCGGGCATGGAGGAGGCCTGGAACTGGTTGCGGTCGTAGTTTCTCTCTCGCAGGGTCTGGGCTCGTCGCAGAGCCTGGGCCTGTTTGATTGGCGCGGCACCGGGCACGGCAGTGGAGGCGACCTGGAAATCGCCGTTGATGCCGTCCATGTGGTATTTGAGGGCCGCACGCGACAGTTTGTGGATCTGCGACTTGTCTGGGGGTGACTCTCCCAGCGTCGTGTCTGCGAACTGTGAAGCCGCCACTCGTGGGACGTATGGGCCATTTGAAGCTGCCAGGTCTGCGGGGTTCTGCTGTTCGTCAAGGGCGGCTTTCGAGGCGCGTCGGCGGAACCGTGCCGCCAGACTGTTTTCTGAATGGTGGTCGACCCCTTTGGTCCTGCGCTTGTCCTTGGGCGAGTCGAGCGCTGCCGTCCGGCGGCGGAGGGACTTGGCCTCGCTAAACTCTTGTGTGCGGAAGGGCCTGCTGCTCGACGATGGCACGGTACGCGACCTGCGCTTCTCTGCGTCGATGGCCTTGCGCTCGGCAATGACAAATTGGAGGCGTCGAGTGAGATCTTCAGGGTCCAGGCCGCGCCTGTGCGGCGCCGCCTTTTGCTTTGGTGGCTTGAAGTCGGTGTGACCCTTGGCAGGGCGATGGACTAACTTGGTGCCCTGGAAGTCGTATGTGTAATTCATGTTGTAATGCATATTCCTAGGGGAATCCGGGATGTTGGTGTTTGCCAGGCACGGTCAACTAGATTCAATAAAAACGTGCCAATCCTTTTCAAGGTAGATGTCTTGAGGTCATGCGTGTTTGTATCGTAGAAGTGAGGAGGCTGAAGCAGGAGATGCTGTGAGAGGTGCTGTCGGTAGGGACAACGCAGCGAAATCCGTTGTGCGACGTGGGCGGGCAAATGCAGCCGAGCGACAACTGAGACGGCTGCACTGAGCACAGCAGAAAAAAAATGACTCGGTGTGAAGCAGTGGCTGGTTTATTCTTCAAAGACGACGCCACGGCAATACGATGTCGGCTGCGGGGAATCCTTGTCCTTTAGGGCAGAGCGAGAAAAGAGGCTTGGAGAGCTCGTGTTGCTGGCGGGGGAGATCGGTTGGGTGGGATGAACCGTTTGCGCCAGTGTTTTGGGCCAGAGAACAGGTTGAAGGAGGCCGAGGTAAGGATGGAAGCAGAGAGAGGTATCCAAAGGTGACGGAGGGCGGTTGTGTAGTGTTTTTATTTAGGTGGTTCGAGGTCGAGCTCGTAGGAGATATAGGATGTCGAGGGATAGCAAATTCTAAGCTCGGCGGGCAGGTGAGGGTGTCTCGTCACAGAGGGGCCTCTCTCAGTCGCGGGGTGGGCTCCCGGTGGAGGGAACAGGCCACTTTATACTGAAGCTCCAAGTTGAGGACGGATGAATTGAGAGCTGCCACGGCCAGATTCCGAGGGCGACAATTCAAAAAGAAAAAGTAAAAAAAATAGAAATCAATGACGAGGCAGAGATTGAGTCAAGAGAAACGGCAAACAAAGGAGCCCTGTGATTGTGTTGGGTGGGCTTTATTTCTTATTACGTGGGAGGGCCCCGGCCAAGCGCCCAAGCTAATAATAACCCCATTACATAGTTAGAGGGCAAAGGATCACATTAGTACAGTATGTAGTCTGAGGCCGCATTTGGCACGCGATCATGTCGATCCGCCGGGGAGGGGCCCAAGAGTCCCAAGTCCCAGGGCAAAAGTATATAGCCACTCTCAAAACACGAGCCAGCAGCGGCGCCAGTATTGGACCCAAGTTCGCCAACAAACATAGGTAGTACCAACCTGCCTGTAGGCTAGTCAGTAGCCCTCCCTACAACGACGAGTCACAAAATAAAAAAAGTTAACGGGCAAGATCCGGTGAGCAAAGAAAAAGCAGGGTTACCAACCAACGTAACCCGGGGCTTCTGCACAGTGACGTTACCTGGTGAGCTGATGTTTTGCTCTGAGATCCTTGTTCTACTGACAAAGCGTTCTTCTTTCGAGTCCTTGTTCTTGAATCGGCGGCGGCCCAAGCCAAGCCATCTTCATTGCCGGCCCGTCCTGCTCCTCTTGAAATTGTACCAATGAAAAATGACGCTACGGATACTACAGGGGCATGAAAGTAGGGAGAGGGCGGTGGGCGGGCGGACAGAGTCGCGGTGTGAGTGGACGGCTGGATGTCACTTTGGGGGAGGGAGGCCCGTGATGGCATGATGGCCTGCAGACGGCGATGAAGCACAAGGAAAATGCAAAAGAGCTTTTTAGCCGATGCCGAGAATTTTTGCTTTTTCAAAAAGAGGCACCGCTGGTAAGCCTCGATTACTTCAGGTCGCTCTTCCCCACGACCGCCGATTGGGGCCACGAGGTAAGACGAGGCGCGCCCGATTTCAGTAAGTGGTTTACTAAAAGTTTAGCCACAAAAAGGCGCCTCGAAGGCTGTCCATTTACGCGCGGCCATGGGATGGACTCAGCAGGAAAATGAGGTCAGGTGGCTAACAGGGGAGGGGAAAGTGAGGGGGTCTGTTTTCAGGGAACTAACTAAAACCACTGCCAATACTGAGTACCTATTACCAACAAGTAGAGAAAATGCAAGGCGCAATTGGAGACCTGCTGGACAATTGCCAATTGGTCACGGGGACGATGAAGATATTCGACGAAGCAGGGAACAGGGACGCTGCAATCCATTGCACTGGTGAACCCGCTCTCCATAACACGCGAAATCAGTGGAGGGCGGCCTCGCTGGCCTGTTACTGCACGTTCCCCATCTCAGATTGCCTTTGGGGATAGCTTGACCAGGGTTGCGGGGCGATGTATCCATGTCTGTCTCTCGAAAGCGACTGCAACTCTCAGCGACATGGTAATAAGGCGACCAAAGTTAAGCCGTCTATTCCACGTGAAGAGTGTATCCAGACGAAAACTCTTACGAACAAAAATACCGGTAGAGTGCCACTACTTTAACGCCCCTCTCTGTTGTGGTAACGTTAGTTGTTGTTATCCAACAGCATTATAACTTCATAGATCCTAGCTGTACAAGGGCGAAAAGCCAAGGCGACAACTCCGCAACTCAGCCATGCGCCACGTCATGTCTTGCTCTCCCTGGTTCAATGCAAGTCCTTATCTACCTTGAAGCTGGCTGCGTATATGTTCTGGGCATCAATGAATATACGTCGTCTCAGAAAAAAGGAAACCCATCTGTGTGACTCGCGTCATCTGGAGGCTCGGCGCTCGATGTCGTGTGGGGCCGCACGCATAATGCATCATGCTCTCCGCCATCTTCTCTGACGAGGCGGTGGCGGCGGACTGCGCGGCCGGCCATTGATCGATAGCTCCTACATGACACGGATACCGGCTCACATGGCCATTAGCTGGAGACAGCTCATGATGTTGAGCAGGGGTCTAGACTTGGAATTTCTTCTTACAGCCGAGCGGCGCCCTTCCTTCTGCTCGGACTCTTTCCTCATTATTCGCTGCCCGATAAATAACTGATCATTCTTTCTACTAGGGAATTGCAAATGTTGCAATGACATCGGGCTTATCCCGTCTAACTACTGGTAGTTCGCTTGCTACGACGCTGGGCCGGCCTAACAGTCAGATCCTAGACTTGATTCTGCCTAGGCAAGATGACCGGATGCAAGTCCGTCGCATCTCAATTGGCCTGTAAACTGCCTATTGCGCTGAGCAGATAATACGACCATCAAGGCTAAGAAAATTACCTGTCGAGACTAATATTTGATGCCGAAGAGTCGAGAGTTAGTGGACTGCACGAGAGGTATTCACACAGCAGGCGGTGTAACTCCTCGTTACCAGTTGACAGCATGTATAATTCTGTGACTACGACCGAGTGCAAAGAAGGTCCCCCCTTTGAGACATTTCCTCTCTAAAGGCCTTGGCTCCAGCTCGTACAAAGCGTGCTCTACGAAACGTGACAGACCAAAGTCATGTCGCCGGGCCTCGTACGGACATTGCCTCGTTCAATTTTTCAGTTTCGACACCCGCCAAAGCCCTGCATGGCTTAATCCAGCTTGAATAGTGGGCCTTCGCCCGCGTGGCACGGAGCCAACCGAGCGCGAGTTTATCGTTGCTGAGGGGAGGAAACAACCAACAACCAACCACATTGGCTTGGGGTTCGCCGCTGGAACTGGAACCCACCGGTAAACACCGTCGAGATCCCGGCCGCTTGCCGAGAGTGCCTCGATGCAGAGGGGTCAATACATCTTGCACTGTCGAAATTCCGTGAGGTACGAGGGCGAAAAGGGAGGAGGATATTTTCAGCCTGGCAGGCCAGGGCTGAGAGATCCATTCCCGCGCACGAAGTGGACTTGACGGTAGGGCGAATAGAGTTTGCCCATGCATCGACAACGGTGCCCAATCATGAGGCATGCAAACAAATAAACCCCCGTTAGGGTCCCTGAGGTGAGTCTACTGATGAACTTTATTCCCTAATTACATCCATCGGGCATCAGCGGAGAGACATTTGGCTGTTGACGACAAACAAAGTCTGTGCAACTGTGTTTGCTTTCGTCGTCACATTCTATTTCTTAACTTGTGACAGAGTAATTCTGCGTCCTTTTGCACATAGAACTGAGGGTACTACTGTTCTCGTGCGTTGACCCAATGCTGGCAGCAGGAGGCTGTAAGTGCCTTTTGCACGGTGAGATCGTGTAACTAGACGATCTCTTGATAAGGATTGCACACCCATGAACAGTTGCTGGACACATGAAATTGGATGGCACTTTTAATCCTTTCGATATCATAATCCGGTCTCGAATCTCACCGATGCGGCTCGAAGCATCGCCGGCGACTTGCGTTGTATCGGATAACGAGCAACCCCGTCTCCGGTCCCGTCTTCCCCCAGCTTTACCTGCCAGTCTCAATGGTCAGAAATCAGAAACCATGGAGAGTTTGCTTGTCGCATCCCCGCTGTGCATGCAAACCTAGCGTTTGGAGTTCACGGAGCGGTATTTCGCGGCGACGATTTTTTTTCTCCGACTTCTGCAGGCTGCATCCTTGCGCGATAGATGCTAATAAGAAATCGCTCAAACGACGATAGGTTGTTCATCACGCATCAGCGCCGAAAAATTCATTTATGAATATGCACTTTTAATGAAGGCTCTGAACCGGAAAGACTTGTCTCATGCCAGGTACGGATACGCGGTTCTCAATGTGATTCGCGAGCGATGCCTGCATGCTGCCACCTCACAGGGATCGGTGAGACAAAAGGCGGCCACAGGCTGCGTCAACGTTTCCTTACCCTGTCGTTCGCTCGGTGTGTATGAAGTCAGTCCAACCATGACCCTTGCATGATGGGAAGGCGGGTTGATTATGCGACCGGGCAACAGGTCGGCGCAAGACCAAACAAACTTGCGACGCATAGAACCGACAAGTTCGCTGCGGCACGCCAGGACAAAACCTGTCCCATGTAGTGCATCGCGACGACTCAATGCCAATGGGATACTCCCCGCATTTTGGGAGGGAACCCATGTGTCCATATGCCAGTGCAGCGAGCCCCGGCCGCACGCACGTACCCTCCGGCGTGCGTCTCGGGGGGATCGGAGAGGAGGGGCGGCCAGCGAGCCTGGCACGCCGGCGAGTTTTCTGTGGTGGCTGTATGGCATGGGGAAGGCGAAAAGGTCACATCGTGAATCTCAGCCTGCTCACTGATGGACATTTTTGCGCTGCCCCTTGTCGTGCATAGGAGCCTGATTTAAGCAGCCATACTGGAGCAGCCTGGAATGGCAAACAAGCTTGGTATTATCGGCGCCTCCGAGTTATAACTCTGGATAACGTACCGGCTCAGCTGGTCGGTAGCTACGGTACCAATAATAACGCTGTAGCTGGGAGCTGATAGCGCGGCAGCCACGTGTAAAGGACAAAAAGGCACACCTTAACGAGCACATGTCAGAGGTCAACATCCGCTTGCATGGCTTAATTTGTCTGGATTCTTCCTTGGTCGCGCCCCGGCACTCTACGTTGACCGAAGTAGGGGTGTCTTTACGGACTCTCTTTACCCGTGCTAACAGAGAGATCAATATTTGGCATCCCGCATCCTTTCGGCTGTCGCTACACGGAATGAAACCGGGTCCTGCACGTCTTGACATGTTGAATGCCAACGATTTTGATATCCGTTGGCCTGCCTCCCTCCCCCAGGTGCCATTCTCCCTCGGCAAAAAAACCCTTGTCGCATTGCCCGACGTCGTTTCAACCCCTCTCCATCTTGCTGTTCTCTTGTATTATTATGCCCCTTCCCCCGACCTGGCTCGGGCTGGGCTGGCCTAGGCTGATGAGCATGGAACTTCCCATCAAGCCCACCGAACAGGCCCCGTCCTCTCTCTACGGGTGACGCAACCGCCCCCATTTTGACGACGCGGGCCGCCGCACATTGACGCCCTGAGTTGAAGAATAATAATTAGACTCAAAAAAAAAAGCCAAACATCTTCAAGCCTCGCCTCCGGGGGTCTTGCCGTGTCTTCCCCCTTCCTCCTTCGCTCAGAAGGGAGAATGAGGGGGCTAAACCTACAGTACAGTACCTACCTCGCCGCCACCGCCGCCCGCCGTGGCCGCCTCGTCTGCCTCTGCCTCTCGCAGCCCCGGCTCGCTCCCCTTTCTTTGTTTGTGCAGGCAGCTGATAATAAAATGGCCTTCATCACCACATCACATCACCACCCATCACCTACAGATATAGTAGCTAGCCCCGAGCAGAAGGATTGACGCCCGCCCACTCTTTGCCCTTTCAGCCGCTATTTATCACCATCACCACCAACACAACTCGCTACCGCTACCATCATCAGCGCCGCCGCCGCCGCCGCACCCACTCCCACTTCCCCCTCCCAATAGCTAGGTACTTTCGTAGTACGCTTACGACTGCCTATCCCGCGACCGATTGACCCTGTAATCTGAATCACGAATTTCCATCATCTTCAGCCTTCCTCGACGACCGATCCCTTTTCCTGCGTTGCCCTCCGATCTCGACCCGAACCTCCGACACCGAATCGTCCGACGTCAAACAGCTGTTGACCGAGCTGCTCGTCCAGCTGCCAACCAGCATCAGCTTGAGGCGATGACCAGGCCGTCAGCCCGCGTTGGCTTCACCCCTCGTCGCTAGTCTCTCGCAATACCCTGACGGCCACCTTCCCCGGGTACGTATTGGCCAGTCATTTTTCCTGCTGCACCAAGTGCACTGGGTATTGTCTTTGTCTACCTTTTGTACCACAAGGTGTGACATGCCTTGTCCAGCCCTGCTGTGCACATGCGGTCTAGGCCAGAGGATGCCCACCTGTCTTGCTTCCACTTCCCTACTCCCTGCGAACACTGCGAATACTACTTCAGTAGGCAATGCGCCGAACCGCCGCCCACCGACTTCTGTTCTCGCGGGGTACCAATCAGCGGCCCGCGCCAACGGCCACAATTGCGCCTCCGTCCTCTTTTTTTTCTTGGGGGGGCATTCGTGTCCTGTCCTGATTCCAAATTGCTAACCTCTTTCTCCTTGCCTTGCACCTAGGTAGGCTCTCATTGCTGCTTCAATGGAGACCTTTACCATTGCCGTCATTGGCTCTGCCGGTGCTGGCAAGTCGACGTTCATCCAAAAGGTCCTCGGCCTCTCTAGGCCGCCCATCGCCAGCTCCGCAAGCGTCCGACTCGTCGTCGACAATGTGACGCACGGCGTTTCGCTTTTTGAGCTTGACTTGGAGAATTTCGACCAGACCGCTTCTTCTCAGACGATCCAATGGCCCAAGCAAATCAACGGCCACATTGTCCCCCGCCCGGACGCCGCGCTGGTGTTATATGATGTCACCAACCCTGAATCCGTTCGACCACTTCCCCAGGCAATGAGTGCGTTCGCGAACCATGACGTATTATGACCAACTCGTTTCCGCGATAATTGACACCTTCGCAGCTGCCATCACCAATGCTGGCTTACCTTCCATACTGGTTGCCTGCAAGTGCGAAATCGACGAGGAAGACTGGGAGGTGGACGTCGACAGCATCGCCGGTCACAAGATTTTCAAGTCCTGCATTGGTACATATCAAGTGTCTTTTGACAAGGCTGACATTTCAAGGGCTTGCCTGCAATCTATCTTGAAAGCTGCCATTGCCCACAGGAAGGGTACCTATGCCCACACAGCCCACTTCCAGCCGTCCAAGCCGTGCTAACAACACTGCAGAGCACAGCGAAACTGTTCCTCGCCGACGCGCACAATCTGCCGTCAATCTCGAAGCCCCAGATACTTCTTCTGCGCGTCCCCTTAGTCAACAGAGCAAACATAGCCGTGCCAGCTCAGAACTGTCCGTGCTAAAAGGCTTCGGTACGCCGCATAGCGAAAGCTACCGAGCCCGCGCCTCCAAGAACTCGGGGCAAGCCTACCGAAGCGATAAGCCCAGCGCAGACTATTTTTTGGATGTCGAGGAGTCTGATAGCGAAGGGCCAGCATACTCGGATGACATTCCAATTCTGCAGAGGACCGACGAGAACTTCGTTGAGAAGCCGCCCAAGATGACCGGAGTCCCCTTGACAGAGCTTGTCGACCGTCTTCTTGCGCTAAGACTCTCCCGTGCCGACAACAACTTTTCAGATATTTTCTTGTGCTTGTATCGCAAGTTCACCACACCGACCGAGCTCTTCGCAGCTATCCTAGCGCGCCTTGATCGCGTCCGAGATGACAAGACGGCACACTACCTTTCGAAAACAGCTACCCAGCTTCGCATCATTGAGGTCATTGCCAAATGGGTGTCGCTCTACCCCGGAGACTTTGCCAAAATCTCCACGCGAAAAAGTTTATTCGAATTTATTCAACACCTCTCAGCAGAGCCCATCTTTTCCGTTGCCTCTCAACAGATGAGGAGAAGTCTTCGGAGAGGCATTCTCGAAGACGATGACACTGGCTGGGCCGCTTCCGACCACAGCGACTCAGACTGTGACAACGAGAGGCTATCCAGGGAGATGAATGAGCTGTCCGCCAGTATTGGCATGTTTCAAGTTGACGACGACGCTGATGGCGGCCCAGACGCCACTGCGCTGCCCGATTTTGCTGGACAGCCCGGTGGGCAAGTTCAATTCCACTCGTATGACGAATATGAACGAGAAGCAACGTCACTTGAACCAGAAGATTTGCATCCGATGAACAAAACGCGATATCACATCTTTATGGATCTATCCGATGACGAAATTGCGGACGAACTGACGAGAATCGACTGGATTCTGTTCTCCTCCATTAGGATCCGAGATTTTGTCCGTTATGTCAGTCTGTCTTCGACGCAAAAAGAAAAGGCCACCAGCTTGAAAAATGTGAATCGCATGATTAATCACTTCAATCACATTGCCATGTGGGTAGCCAACCTGATTCTTCTTCGCGACAAGGCCAAGCACAGAGCGCAAATGTTGGAGAAATTCATGAATATTGCCATCAAGCTCCGCCAACTCAACAACTATAATGGTCTTTCTGCTGTGCTTGCGGGAATCAACGGAATCGCCATCCATCGACTTGCACAGACTAGGCAACTTGTGCATCCCGATGTGCAAAAGAAGTTTGCGCGGGCTGTAATTCTCATGAGCACGCAGAAGAGTCATTCTGCGTACCGTCTTGCCTGGGAAAATTCGCCGCTCCCGCGCATCCCCTTTGTTCCGTTACATCTGCGCGATCTGGTCAACGCGGAGGAGGGCAGCAAGACCTTTGTGGGACCGAACGGCGACCGTGTCAACTGGAGAAAGTTTGAGGTTCTCGGAGATGTGCTGTTGCCGCTGATGAAGAGCCAGGGCACGGCGTATCCAAACCTGGTCCACAACATGACCACTCGCGAGCTCATCCTGGGCTGTCGGATGCCCACGGATGACGAGGTACGTAGCCACGACGCACCCGCGATGGGAACCTTCTCAAGTAACCTTTTTTTCATTAGGAAATCTACCAAAGAAGCGTCGAACTGGAGAGCAGCAACTCCGCCGGCGTCTTCGACCCAGCCAAGAAGAAGTTTCCCTGGTTTGCCAAATAGAGAGTGGCAGACCAAAGCTTCCCCGCGGACGAGCCTCTTCAATGAATGTCACTCACTGTGCTGATGAGGATGTCTTGTGTGTATGCATCTTCATGCATATTGCGGCTGTGCCGCCCATACACAACACACCTAACGGCACCCAGCCTACGTCTTAGTCCTCTCATCTTCCCTACTTTTATACTATTCAAAGCATGTAGACATGCGACTTCATATCTGGGCGTTTTCGAATATTTTGCATATAGTACTCTCATACATTTGTCGATATCTACCCCCTCTCTAGTTGAATATATGAACGCTCACGCTTCTGATCATGCACTTATGTTAGCTGTGCACGGTGTTTGTCGTCGTTCCGGGTTGGGAAGGCGCGCCATGGAAGGCCAGCTGGCAGCTCTGGATACGACCAGGCACTGAAACTTTTCACCTACAAGTTTCGATACAGGACCGTTTACGCCATCATAAATTATTTCTTTCGTCGAGGGGCCTTTCCTTGTGCGGCAATCGCTTTCCATAGATGGGCACGATTCAATTACCGGCAGTCGCAATTATAAGCCAGCAAACGGGCCTGCAGGCAGACCTGCGCACCGCGCTGCGTTTCTCCCAGGACGTACCAGAAAATGTCAGGATTCGTTGCGCCGATGACATTACCAGGCTGCGCACCGAAGAAAAGCTCTGGATTGTCCCCGCGACTCCTTGTCGAATCCGCATCTCGATTCAGTTGCTCGGCCGCGTCTCTAGCCAGATTCTAGACATGAGAGAAGCGGCGAGCTGGATTGAACGCTGCGACGTATGCATCAGGTATTCTGCTAGCCTATCTATATGCATACTGACAGGAGCAGATTTGGGAGCGCCTTTGGCTGCGGGTGCGACATTGCGAAAGGCCCGGAAACAACTCGGTGCTGGAGTTTTCGCTGCAGCACTCCGATCTGTCGGCGTCATCCAGCTGTCCGCCAGCTGCCGCGAAAGCACGACTTGATGATTTAATCTGTCAAGTCGAAGTAACGCAGCCTCCGGAAACGCGAAATCTAAAGAAGAGAAAGCGAGTCAACGTCAATGACCGGAAGGATGCAGCGTTCCGCCCATCGCGAAGCGCGGCTTTGGGGACTGGCGACATGGGTTTCCAGCCTCGCTATGACGCGTATACCATGTCGACAGACAGTATCTCAATGAGATCGTTAGAGGAGATCGTGCAAGCCGCAATAACGGTGCTTATGACTGGGTTGGCCAGGCATTTGGCGAATGTGTCTGTTAGGCACGGCAATACGGCGCACGGTCTCGCCAGGATGATCCCATCAGTGTTCAATATGCCATATGTCAAAGTGAGTACCCGAATACAGGGGAATTTCTTGCCGCTAATTACGTAGTCTATTTCAGACCGATCGCAGTATTTATCAGTCATTGCCAATGCACTCGGTGCTTTGCAGGACACCGCCCAATCGCCAGCACTGAAGCGGAAAGTCTGGAATCTCGCGGATCGAGGAGGTATCGAGAAACATTTGTGGTATTCTACATTGTCTCAAGTGAAGCCAGCAAGCCTTCCCGGGCCAAAGTTGGCTGCAGCTAGACAAGAGACTCCGGCCTTGGAAAGTGCCGTGACGGATCACGGCCTGGGATCGAACTTGATATGTTTCGGAGAGGATCTCTTCTCCTCAAACGTTCAGAACGGGCTGAGTGACGACACTGAAACATTCCTTATCAAGGATGACTCACCTACCGTGTGTATCGACTACGATGCGTTGGAAGGAACCCCTCCCTTTGCCGCGGGGGACTTCACAGAAGCTGTCGCCATCGGCGGCGGAGGATGGAAACAAATGTCGGGCAGCACAGACGATATGATTGAGTTTGGCAGCGATTTCTTCACCATGGAAGCATACTTCGATATGTAAAGATGAAGAATTTAATTGTAATTGATCAAAGCCATCCCATAATAATGCAGCCCACTCACGCTCAACCCGGTGAAGATGCCAGCTTTCGACCGATAGCGTAGGGGCCAAAAAACGCCGAATTATATGCTGAAACCCCCGAAATTCAGAAACTCGAAAGACCGAGAAGGGTTCCACGGTCCTATTTCCTAGCATTATCCCTTCCGCGACCGCCCGCGGCGGCGGCACCGCCCTTCTTCTCCTTCTTCTTCTTCTGCTCCGGCTTGAGCGTGGCGTAGTGGATGTACCACAGCAGGCCGCCCTGGACGCCGAGGCCGATGAGGACGACGATGAGGTTGGTGAAGAGGTTGGGCTGGTCGTTGAGCACGGCGACGGCCTCCTTGGTGGCGCCGACGGATCGGAGAAAGTCAAAGTTGGGCATCTTTTTTCTTTCTCGTGTTCTTCGCGGTAGGTAGGGTGTGTAGAAGATGCTCCCGGTTCCTCGTATTCTTTTCTTGCCGTCGTATGTTTTTCGTGGTGGTTGCGTTTGGATTTCTCAGAGTCGACGGCCGCACGGCGAGGAGATGAGAGGATTTTTGTACTTTTGACGAGCGAGCGCTTTCCGGCGTGTGAAGGAGATTTTCTGCAATTTACTTTAATGAGGGAAAATTGAAGCTCAAGAACTGGCGATGGGTAGAGATTGGGTGGGTTGAAACAAGGGGTGTTGCGGGTTCGCCTGCGACGCCAAGGTTGAACAATTGGCGTTTCATAATGGACGGTATAGTGGCGTCTGTCATCTGGTGACATTTTGGAGAAGAAATAATTTAATATATTCTAAATTGCCAAATATTGTTTGCGATTGTCAATGTCAAATTTTTATATCCGTTTAATGCCCGATCGACTTCCTAGTCTGGCCTGTCTGTGTGTTGTGTCTTGTTATTTTACTTGCGCTTCACGGACCGAAGGCCTGTCCCTCCTTTTCTTCCCTTCTTGACTCTTGTATATTTGACGGCATCGCTGGAGCGGATTGTACCTTGGCCTTCTCTTCCCCGCCACTGCTCTTCTTCTCTCCAGTCATCTTCCTCCTCAGCCAGCCGCAGCCCGCCGTCAGGCCCTCGACCAGCGCCAGCAGCAGCGGCGCAATCGTCTCCGCCAGGAACAGCGTCGCCAGGACCATGGCCAGCGTGAGCGCGACAAAGTTGAAGTCGCTGTCGAGCACGTGCCTGTCGACCGTGACCGGCGTGGAGACGAGGAAGACGCCGATGATGTTGATGGAGACCATGTTGGTGAAGAGGCGGCGCGCGCTCTTGGGCGTCTGGTAGCGCTTGCACGCGACGATGGCCTGCTTGACGCAGACGACGGTGCCGTAGGCGACGACCGTGTTGAACGTGAAGGGCTGCGGGTAGAAGGAGTAGCAGACGTACGCGAAGATGGCCACGTCGAAGGCGACGAGCAGGAACTTGGGCGCGCGCGGCTCCACGTGCCCGTCGGAGGAGGGGGCCGCGGTCGGGCTGGTGGACTGGTAGTCTTCGTAGGTGTTGACGATGCCTTCGAGGTCGTCCTTGAGGAGCCCGACGAGCTGGTCGGCGGGACGGCCGAGCTTGTAGCACGCCGTGTACTGGATGTAGCGCTCGACGCGGACGCGCACCGGCACCGCCTCGGCATCATCACCGTCACCCGCCGCCGCTGCCTTGTCCCGCGCGGCGAACACCTTGATCGCCATGAGCTCCGCGTTGATCGCCCTGTCCGCCTCGTCCCAGTCCATCGCCTGCTCCTCCTCGCCGCCCTTGTGCTCGCGCAGCCTCCTCATCTGACGCCTCGTGACCAGCCGCACCACGTAGTCGCGCACTGCCGGCGAGAACTGCACGCCGACCTGCCACGTCATGGACAGCGCCAGCATCATGCCGCGGAACCACGTCTTGCCGTACGCCTCGTGCACGGCCGGCACGACCGCCGCGAGCGCGTACGCGGTGCTCCCCACGAACGCTCCAAGCAGCCGCTCCAGGCTCCAGTTGAAGAGCAGCCAGAGCGAGTGCTGCGGGTAGCGCCAGAGGAACCACAGCTGGCACAGCGTGACGATGCGGCCGCCGATCGACCGCTGGTTGTACGAGCGCTCGCCGAGCACGCCGGCGGCGACGTCCGGGTAGCACGCGCTGAAGACGAGGAAGAGTATGAAAACGTTGGTGAGGACGCGCTCGGTGCGGGGCACGGCGGCGCGGAAGCCGTGCCGCCACATGGCGAGCGTGCGGCGCACGCCCGAGGAGGCGCGTCGGATGGCGCGCCGGCCGGAGGGCGTGTGGAAGGGCGCGGCGAGGAGCGAGGTCAGCTTGGTCTCGAGGTTCTGCGCGTTGAGGCTGGCGAGGAGGGACCGGAGGTTGGTGGGTAGGTGCTCCCACGTCTCCTCCGCGGCGTCGAGCAGCTTCTGCTTCTCGGCGGCCTCGTCCTTATCGGCCTGCGTAACGCTAGAGTCGTCTGAGCTCGCACTGTCACTCTCATCCTGGAAGGTCGACGACGACGACGAAGACGAGGAGGAACCGCCGGGTGACAGACGCTCACGCACTAGACGGCGGATGGCCTCTTCTTCAGTGGGGAGCTCGTCGCGAGGAATGGTGGGAAAGGCCTCCTGGAGAATGTTCCGGATGCCCTCTTGATCAAGCCTGGTGCTCCAAACGGCAGCGTAGACGGCGTCTATCGGTCGGTTGCGGCTATTGTAAGGGACAGACCAGCGCCAGACAAAGTGGACGGCGGCGAGAGCCCCGTTGCCGATAGCTTTGAACATGTTGACCTGAGGATACTGGACTGACAGTACTCGATCATGAACAGTTTGCCAAGGCTCGGCCCGCTGTGGACGACGAGTGACTTCTTTTTAGATGACAGTTGATCTCTTCAAAGTCTGCCCGCACTCCACGCGGACAATGTGTAAGGGCCTTGTTGCAGTACAGTGAAGTACGGCTTGCTTACTCTACATAACGGGATTAACATTCGGCTTTTCCATTTCAAAGATCCACACAGCTCGAGGGAACTAAATGAGACTTACCTTCTGTCAGATGTGCTGTTGAGACATCCACCCTGACGATCCCAGACAAGATCCTTGCCCAGCACAGAGACTTTGGTCAACGTGCTCTCTCTCTTGCAGTAAGAGAAGCGACGATGGCCGACTATGCAGTGGGTCGCTTATTTCCAAGGAAATAAAACATTTTAAATTCTCTCAAGGTGGGCTCAAATTGTATCAGCCAGTCAGCGATTGGCCATAGGCAGGCGAGGACCACGCACGGGAATGCTGGGAGGCCAACAAGCTGTCTTCCCTGCCTTATACGGTTTTCTGCTTGGCTTGTAGAATCAATTATGCCGCGAGTTATACCGTGATGCACTGCTTGCCGGACGAGCGAACCGCCCATCGAGAAACGTGGAAGCAAGTATAAAGTCAAGAGGTGGGACAGCGCCGTGCGGCGGCAATGCTCGTCCTTGACTCGATCGGAACGCGCTGTGCCAAAGCTTCCATGCTCTCGGAAAGATCTTTTTAGGAAGGTGATCGGTCAATGCAAGGATCAAGCACCTCGGAAGGCGCTGCGCCTCGAAAAACCGCACATGCTCCGAAGTGCGTACATGTGCCTTGACATGCTGTCATTACGTGTCGATCGGGAGGGCGTCCACAAAACCATGTTTGGAGTTGTCTTTGATGTACAGAATAATGGACAGCAGAATTCCATCCATACTGGTCCGAATGGGAACGGATCTTCAGACAAGAGTTGCTCGCACGCCATTTCTTGCGTGTCAGCGTGACATTGTTGCCTGCATCGCCACACCCAAAGTCTAACCACGACGATGGCGAAGCAGCCACCATCGGTGTGCGAACTCAGTCGACTGGATTGCGCAAGGAAATCAAGGGATAGTAATTCAGTTGCATCCGTATTCTTCGGGTCCAGTCTCACAACGACGTCAAGCGTGCCTCGCTTTGCGTCGTAAGGAGCAAGCTGGCTGGTTGTTGGCCAGCGCTCGCAAGCTTTTGGCGTGCATTAGTTAGTGTGAGGTTAGGGATCCATATTCAGGCCGTCGGCTCCCGGCTCCTGACACTGATTGTCCTTTTGACAGGTCTGTTGGTGGAAGTTGCCGTACTAGCTGTATTGTCACTGGCAGGGCACCATTTTCATAATTCAGGACGCCATCGATGGTGGATAGAGTAACTAGACAAACGCTACCACAGTTTGGACATGAGTGCAATAGACGTTTTGCCAAGAGTGATGGTCAACCGTGGCATAACCATAAACGTGCGTCTAACTTTAAACGACCATACAAGTTTAAAGAAGAGTCAAGTGTGGCGCTCTCCTAGACAAAGATGCCACCCGGTGGACTCTTCTTCTCTGCATCCACATCGTGATGACATCTTGGGCCGCAATGATGCAGGAATAGGAGGAGTCTGAGATGGTTGGTGGGTTGGGGGCTGAGATCCAAGCCAAGCCACACCGCAATTTGTTTCCGAGCCTCTCTTCAACTCAACCACGGACACCTCAGCTGTCACCTCGCTCGTTCTCTCCTTTCTTTCCTTCATTCCTTCTCTGTCAGGGTGCCATGACACACGAAGCCAACGACCCGCAGATGCGGGACACCTAAAAGGGAACCTTGGGGGGAGTGAATTACCTTATTGGCAACCTTGTCCACATACGAGATCACGGACATCGGCGGAGGCGGCTCCATAACTCGGCCGGGCATTGCGCAAGCGACCACACCGGAAGCAGAATGTAGTACCGCCGGGTGCAACGACCTCCTTGGTTTCCATGCACAATAAACAAGCTCTTTTTGCGGATTACACTGCGACGGACCTGGGGCACGCCGATGCGGCCGAAATCACTCTAATGAGGATGGGCCGCTAATAATTGCTTTGAGTGAGTAGCTTGGAGCTTGTCTGAGAGCTTGTCCGGGGACCTTGTTTGGGAGCTAATAACCAACTTCCGCCAAGACGACCAACAAACGCATCGGGATAATCCCTCCGGCACCCGAAATGGCCTCCCGATCTGATAGTCGTGGGCGGTGTCAGATGGCCTGAGGAATCGTTTCCGAAGTCCCAGCTATCCACCCTTCGATGCAGGTTAAAAGTAAGAGAACAAATTGTCCACAGTGGCTGTGTAATTGCTGGGTAACTGACTAGCGATCGTCTCGGTCGGCATTTCGTGCTACAGATCGTCGCGATCGGCAAGCAACCTGGCCCATCCGCTACGGTAGGAGAGCCCCAGGGACAGGTCTGTGCTAAAGACTAGTTTGTCTATTGGTCGAGCGAACATTGACGAGCTGTTTGCTATACATTTGTGCATTCTCACCATCGATCCACTACAGCAGGTCGTGTCTTGCTTCACCCAGGCAGCATGTTCAAGGTTGGGCAAATGAGATGCTGCAACTCGTCTATTGGTCGCTGACACGCGTTGCCAAGAGCTGAGATGCGGGAACCCGCATGTGAGGTAAGCGGCGAGCCGGATTTAACGTCTCCTATCGAGTTTGCTTTCAAATGACTACAAGTTTCCATTTCATTGAGGCAGTTGCATCCTCGTAAAGTAGAGCGCATGTTCACTGTCAGCTCTGCTCCACGCCCATCGATAGGGTCCGTGTAGCATCAGCCAAGTGAGTACAGTACATGTGACTTTGCTTGGCTCTGTAACTATATTCTAATGCTAAATGTTAAGCCTACATAGGCGCGCCAAGAAAGTCGATCGGCACCGGACTTCGCAGCTTTCGATGTGGCTGGCGTGTCATCGACGGGTGCACAGTTAGCGTCGGAACAGCCAAGCCGATCGCTCTTACAGTTGGCAACCAAGAAAGAGGCCTTGGGGAACTACAACAAGTCTGATACATATGGCATCTTTGTTCAAATTGAAAAAAAAAGGAGTAAAAAAGAAAAAGAATAACCAAATGTAATGCCTCGGATTTCCTTGCATAGCCACGTCACGTCATCCTGCTCGTCCACAACAGCGAGTTGTTTCATGTAACTACAGGCGGAACTCTAACACTAACAACGAGATACGTAATTATTAAGAATAAATGATCTTCTCTCATGTAGTGGACCTTTGTGGACCAAATTGTCAGGCTAGGATGCCATCGCACTCTTCCGTCCCGCCTCTCACAGGACTCCCTGGCTCGTTCCAGAGACAAGCTTACGACGTACGACTGCGTCGGCAAGGAACATGGCCCCCTGAGTTGGAAGTACCTGTGTAGCTGGTGTTCTCTCTTTGCGCAGCAAAGAGTGCAAGATTAGATGTTTTCGCGGTCCGTCCACCGATGGTTGTTCTTAGTCGTCGAGGTTCGGTTTAAAAGGACGTGCATTTCCCACATTTCAGAGGGTTGAAGATAAGCATCATCTACTAAACACATTTATCAAGCTTAATTTTACTCTAAAGGTAGCTCATCCAATCCGCTCCCATCAGATAAGACCAGCATTGCTAACCCGCCTTGCTGCCCAGATACCCAAGCCCATATACATACCTACCCTCCTTCACGATGCCAGGGCCAGTTGCGGCTCCAGATGCCAAAGCGGCAATGAATAGCAACAGCACGCCTTTCCAGGTCTACCACTCATGGCCCTCTCAAAAGTCCGAGTGTAAACAGTTTGACGACTTCTGCTGGATCGACCTGGCCCACGTGGTCATGCTGGTCGAGCAGAAGACGGTTGACAGGGCCGTTGGTCAGAAGCTGCTACCCGCCCTGCAAGAGATCCGAGCACAGGGCTATAACAGACTCCCCATCGATCCGTTCAAGGAGAGCCTCCTGTACCAGGTCGAGTCCGCCCTCGGCCAGAAGCTCGGGGACCACGTCGCCGGGGCGCTGCACACGGCACGCAGCCGCATCGACCAGCGCGCCACCGTCAGTCGCATGTACTACCGAAGGATGCTGCTGCAAGTCATGGACCACATCTGCCAGTTCCAGGAGCGCATCGTCGAGGCCGCGCAGGAGCACGCATCCCAGATCATCCCCTACCACACCCACATGCAGCAGGCCCAACCCGGCAACTTCGCCCACTACCTGCTCTCCTTCGCCGCCAAGCTGCAGGAGGACTTTGAGCGGTGCCAGGAGGCCTACGCACGCGTCAACCGCAGCCCCCTGGGTACCGTCGGCCGCAGCGGAACCGGCCTGCGCATCGACCGCGAGCGCACCGCGCGGCTGCTGGGCTTCGACGGCTGCGTGCGGCACTCGCTGCTGGGCAAGGACGCCGACTTTGCCGGCGACGTGCTCGCGGCGCTCTCCTTCGTCATGTGCCACCTCAACGACTTCGCCACCGACCTGCACCTCTGGTCCTCCAACGAGTTTGGCTTCGTGCGTCTGCCCGACGCCTTTTGCGGCACCAGCAGCGTCTTCCCGCAGAAGCGCAACCCGGTCACCCTCGAGGCCATCAAGCTGGCCGCCGGGCCGAGCGTCGCCTGGCTGACCTCTGCGCTGGCCACTTTCCGTGGCGCGGGGACCGGTGATCACCGCGCGCGCGGCGTCCCCGCGCACCTGGACCACGCGCTCGAGACTACCGCGGACATGCTGGCGCTCGCGGGGCTGGTCGCCGCGGCGGTGCGCGTCGACGAGGAGCGAGTCGCGGAGGTGCTCGCGGCCAGCTGGTCGACGACGAGCAACCTGGCCGACTTCCTGATGCAGCACCGAGGCCTGAGCATCCGCCAGGCGCACGGCGTGGTGGCGCGCCTGGTGCGCGCGTGTCGCGAGGAGGGGCTCGAGAGGGTGCAGGTCACGCCGGCGATGCTCGAGGAGGCGAGCCTGGTCTCGCTGGGGGAGCCCGTCCAGGTGAGCGAGGAGGAGCTGCACGAGGCGCTGGACCCGGAGAGCTTCGTCAAGACGCGCACCAGCGCCGGCAGCGTTGGCCCGGCCGAGGTTGAGGGCCTCACGGAGCTGGCGCAGGACATGCTCTCGGACAATCGGCGCTGGGTGATGGAATGCCGCAGCAAGCATTTGAGAGCGGAGACGATGCTCACCGAGGCCATTTCAGCTGTGCTGAAGGATTGATTTGGAACATAGCAGGAGTTAATACAATATTTCGCTTCAATGAATTTCGCCAAGTGCTGGACTCGATGAGAACAAGTACAATCATGTCCGCGCGTCTTGGTCAGAGAAGAGATAGTCATAATTTTTACATTGTGGTCTGGTATATTTGCATCGACGCGACATCCAATGTCTTGGCCTGTCTCGTCAGAACCTGGTGCTGACAATGTAGGTCAAAGGAAACAGCCGGGGCAGTTCCATGTGCCTGAAAGCAAGTAAATGCCAATTGCTACCAAGGCGAGCCAACCGTAACCAATATGTGGCCCTGTGCGTGTCATGTAAATGCAAAGAACAAAGGGGGGGTATAAAATCGTACAAATAATTTGCAAAGTCAAAAGTACCGCACCAATGTACTCGTGTCCCGTCCGCAAGATAGCGACCTTCCGTGTTGGTTACATAGCCATTCGCCATGGAACGGCCAAACAAAGCAGAGGAAAGCATTAAATAGATTCAAATCAGTCCAGAGACATGTACAGGACAGTTCCGAAGGAGCTTGTTCGCGTGACCTCTGCTTGAACTCTTTGTGAGCCAAAAAGCGAGGAACCCGAGTAATAGCCAAGGGAATTTGCGACTCTGCGGTTTCGATATATCAAAACCAAAACAAGAAGATTTCGTCCTAGAAATTGACACAAATAAGAAATAAGAAGAAGGGTAGAAGGTAAGGGCCGCGAGGCCTTTTGGTCTGGCGGGCCGTGAGACCCGGATGCTAGTCTTTGGTTTGCTACGCCTTGTCTCTGGCCAGAATAAACCTCTGCAACCAAAGATGAATGCTTTTTTTTTATCATATTGGTGTGACTTGCGGAGGAAAAGGGTTCCAGTCTGCAAGCGTAGCGTCTGCGCTCGTGGCGTGATGGATATGGTAGATATTAACTTCAAGTCAATTGAATAGAATTCAGCTGCGACTTGGATGTGAATTGCGCAGCCTCAACGTCGATGGCGATGGGAAGAGCTGCCGTGATGGCGTGAGCTGTGCTTGTGCGAACTGGAGGATGAATGCTTGTGTCGGCTCGAGGAACCGCTCGCGTCGAGACTGCGCTCCAAGTCTTCGACCCTCGAGCGGTAACCCTTGACAATATCCTTAACATTGGCGATGCGATCAAAGTCCGTCTCCAGTTCGTCGAGCTGGCGCAGGATCTCGTGGTAGCGGGCAATCTCGGCGTCGGCGCCGTCGATGATGTTGCCGGCGCGGTCGTACTGGACCTGGGTGAACATCTGGGCCTGCTCGCTGAGGTACTGGATGTTCTGCTCGATGCTGGCCATGAGGCGATCAAAGTAGCGGCCGAGGGCGGCAAGCGAGGAGCTGTCGAGGAGGAGAAGGCCTTGACTGCTGGCGCGGCTGGCAGCGCGGGAAGAGCTTGAGCCACCGCCGCCGTTGGCGAGGGCGGCCTGGCCCTGGCGCAGGAGCTGAACCTCCTCGGCCGTGAGACCCAATTGTGTGTCGGGGACGGCGTTGGTAGTCATGGCGGCGGCGGCAGTGGGAAGCGCAGGGGGCAAGGCGCTCGGGGCGCCCCAGGCTCCCGGACGGGGTTGGGAGAGAGGAGAGATGTGTCGTCGGGTTTGGCGTCCGGCGGTAGGTGCTGGGTGGTAGATAAAAGGTTGGGCCTACTCGATGATGCGGCTATTTTCGTTCGTCTGGGATGCCTGGCAGGCCGGCAATGCAATGCGGCGCCGAGCATGTGATGGCTTGACCGCGACGGCCCTGGGACGGGATGCGACAGCGACGGAGGCGGGGGACAGGATCGCATCAAGGCCGATGTAGCACAATCGGGGTATCGGACGACGAGCGGATGGGAGATGAATCGGCGACAGCGGTGGCGTTCATGACCTCGAGGGAGCGACGGCGATGACGACGTCGAGAAGCATGGTTCCGAGCATGGGTTGGGTGACGAGATTCGAGACGTTTGCGGCAAGGGGGGGCGCGGGCGACAGGAGTTGGGAGGGGAAGCCAGGCGCAGGGAATGAAGAAGCTAATGTAAGAAGGATTTTGATCACCAGCACCTCGGGGGGACAAGAGAAGCAGGCCGGCGGCTGCACTAGCGCGAGGAAGGAAGGAAGACGATGAGATGGTGGTGGTAGTGATGGTGGTGGTAGTGATGGTGGTGGTAGTGATGGTGGTGGTGGTGGCACTGGCACATGTTGGTTAGGTATGAAACCATGGGCTTGGCCGGTCTTGATCCTCACCAATAATTGAGTGGATGATGAGGTCCAAGGCTGACCTTTGATGGGGAGGAAGGACCTGCCCAGATGGGGATTTAGCGCCGAGGCCTCTAAAAGGCTAGTAGAAGGCTGCCATTTTAGCGCCCGTGAGCCCTGAAACCCACAAAACAGGCCTGGTTCGGCCCGCTGAAGCCCCTACCTACATAGGTACCTACAGTACATACAGACATACATACATACCTAGGTAGGTACCTGTGTACATGGGTACTGTCTCCTCTCTTCTCCCTTTTAGGTATACCCGGCGCGGAGGTCGCCTCCTAAAATTCTTCGCGAGGTGTTGTGAATCTTGAATAGCCTATTTCAGTATTATTCTTCCTCTTTTTGGTCCCTCTCTTTCCTGCCCAGGCCTGAAAACGCTGTTTTTTTGCATAATCAATTCCGAAATTGCATAGTCGCGCCAGCACTGTGCGAGGCACCACCGCTGAAGGCACCGCTGAAGACACCGCTGAAGACACCGCTGAAGGCTCTGTAGCGCCAGCTCACAGAGCTCCCTGGCGGCCGCGAAGCTGCCGTCAAGGTCAGCGCCGAAGAGGCCAGCGATGACAGCGATGATAGCGATGATGCAGTAACTATGCAAATTCTAAAATCGACTACACAAGGCTTCGTTTTTACGAATCTTCAAACTGAGTCATTTCTACTGCCAGCCAGCAGCGTTTTGTGTCACGCGTTCGCACAAAGTTTGGAAATTAAGAGGGGTAAAAATGACAAGAAGGATAAAAAAAGAGGAGGAAGACAAGAAGGCCAAAAAATACAGAAAGATAAGAGGGACAAGAAATACAAGAAAGACGAGAGGGACAAGATATATAGAAAAACAAGAGGGACAAGAAATACAGAAAGACAAGAAGAACAAGAAATACAAGAAACAGAAGAGGGATGAGAAAACAGAAAGCAAGTCATATACTATTAAGAAAGAGACTTCCGAAGTTAGCGTATAGCAATCAATCAATTAATCATCAAAACTAATCAAGTATTATCCGCGTTTTCCATGCAACTTTTGCTTCAGCTTCCTAAAACTCCTCATTCCCTTGTCCAGCACAAACGTAGCGTACTCTCCATGCCCTTCCATTGTTGCCGAGGATCTCCTTTTGATTCCCATGTACTCCTCCCTGTCAGACTCGCGCTCTCCGATCGCGACAAAGATACCCGTAAACCGAAAAAGAATGACGTTGAGAATCATTCTGCACATGCGGCCGTTACCGTCCAGGAATGGATGGATCTGCACAAACTCCAACGAGTACTTGGAGGCAAGAGAAAAGGGGTCAACATACTTGTCTGCCTCAGCTTTGAAAATATCTTGCTTCAAGTCGGCGCAAAGTTTAGCCATTTGGGCCGGGACGCGCTGGGGAACGACAAAGTTTGAGTTGCCAGCGCCAACAATGACCTTGCGATACTTGCCGGCGTAGTCCTTGGAGGGTGTCTCCGGGCCTTCTCTGTGAATTACCGGGACCCCTTTGCAGAGGATGGCGTGCGTTTCTTTGATCAGCTCTTCGGTCATGTCCTCCTTGTTGACGGCGAAGTGGTGGATCATGTGTTGAAAGGCTTTGACGTGTTGAATAATCTCTTGACGGCCTCGGAGTACAAGCTTCACAGACTTCTCTTTCAGGAGGGGGTCCATGCAATAGAGTTCCGCCAGCTTTTGTAAATATTCTGGTGTTCGTTCAGTAATTTCTCCGACGTCCTCGCCGCGCAGGATCTTGCGACAGAGGTGAACGGTAATGTCGAGATTGAGGCCGGCACTCTCGATTCTGTTGCTTCCGAAAATCGCGTGCAGCATCAAGTCCTCGAGCTGTGTATTGAGCGTCTGTTCCTGTTCTTCATTTCGAGAGGTTGCTTTTGCGCTGTCCATGTATGAAGTTGCCTTCTTGAACAATGTCGCGGGGTCTTGTCCAGTAGCATATGTTCTGTAGACATTGTCGGCGCGAATGGTCATAGAAACATTTTCCATGGCAGGCCACTTGGATCTGATTGAGTGTTGAAAATGAGCGAACATTCTTGATCTTTTGTCGGGGCTGGGAGGTGTTGTTGCTTTGTTGGTGTCGATGTTGATGAAAGCGAGCCGACTGGCTTGCGTGGGAACGCCATGGTTATAGAGTCGACTGAAGGATCAAGAAGAGGGGGGGGGGAAAGAGGGAGATTTGAGTTCAAATATCCAAACTTTGTGTGCAAACGCGTGACAAACGGCACTCACGCGAAGCGAACAGCTGCCAGCCACGAACAGCTGCCAGCAGAGATGACTCTTTTCTACCGAAATAAGCTTCGTAAAACGAAGCCTTCGTATCTACAACTCAAAGGCCGGAACGTATGCTGATATGGGGTATGGGATATGGGAATAACTAATGAGTTGAGCAAGCGGCGAGCAGCGCGAGATTGAGAATGACGGAGGAGCGACAATGAATCCCTTCGGTTGTCGTAAGGATATTTTTTTGCAGTATGATATTTCTATGTGAGGAGACGGTTATTTCGTACTTCATTTTATGTTCTATTTGATAGATATTGTTCCGGTGATAGATCATCGCCAATCTTCAACCTCTGCGTAATCCTCGTTCACACTTTATTCCATCACCTTCATCAACGTGAACAGAACTCCCATAATTGATGATGTTTCCTCTTGAGGTTTCTATCTCTCTTGGTGCTGAAATTTTAAACTTCAGCGGCTTTTCGCCGGCACTGGCTTGTAACCCTGCTTCTCAAGCTCAACGGACATGTGCAAGTAGCGGATGGGCCACACACGCTCATGTTATGGGAGGCAATATTATGCAAATTTGTCCTTGTTTGCGTACTACAAAATATGTATTCTCGTGATACCTGTTCCAACCCCCTTTAAATATACAAACAATCTCCAGCTGAAGTCGACTCTTTCCTCCTTGCCCTTACATCCCAACCTCAAATCGCATTTCAATTTCGCCAAGATCCACGACGCGGCCTGTCAAGTTTGCCAGATCTGCTATTCACAACTGAGGCCTGTACACCATGGTTGATCAGCTCCAGCCGTGGCATATTGCGGTGCCTGTTCACCCTCAATTTCGCCAAGATCCATGGCGTGGGCCTCGCAAAAAAGCCAGCATTTACTTCTTCTTCTGCTCTATGCGATACCTGAAGAGCATGATGTTTTCTTCGAGCTCTCGTATGGCCTCGTTGATGATTTCCTCCTTCTGCATGAGCTCGGCGATGGCCCCCTCAATCTCCAGGTGCTTCAGGTACTTGGTCGAGGTTGGGCTGGGGTCGTGGGTGTTCTTGAGGCAGTCCAGGGCGGCCTTCTTCTGGACCATTTCGGCGTGAATGCCGAACCACTCCTGTTTCAGCACGGTACGCTTCTCCTCGGCCGCGTTTAGCTCGACCTTGAGCTGGTCAACGGATGCGTCCGACATGGTTCGACTGAGTGTGTTGGTGGGTGGTAGTTGGCGGCGGTTCGTGGTTGAGGGGAGGAAGAGGTCAATAAGATGGTCAAGTATGTGATGTGTACTTGATGGCACGGGATACGTGATGACGGATAGCTACAAGCTCGAAAAGCGTCTCGAGACGTTGGCAAAATGCTGAGGTGAGTCGACTCTTTTTCCTTCTTGTCAAACGTCTATTCGGGAGCCCGTGGATGGAGTTGGGAATAGGTAGTGGGAGGAATGGAATACATTTGTGCTCTTTTTATATTCGTGAGAATCTGCCTATCCACGTGCCTGTAGAACTCCGACGTTGCGGTGAGTGAAGAAGGCTTCATACTTCATCACTGATTGAGTATCTCGTGCGACGGTGACAGTCACGCCATATCAAGGCAAGTGAGGCGGCCCCGGGTGAGACTTGGGCAAATCTATGCGACGTGATATTACACGACCTAAGTTACTCTGCTGAAATAGCCAGAAGGGGGTACTTTTGCGAAGATGTTGCCACTCAGGGTCATCCATTTGATTCACAGGAGCAGATTGCGACTCAACTTGAGGGAAGAGTCGGCCTGGACAATGTGTTCAAGACAATTTATACACATTTTGTCCTGGCAATGACGTATAGATCAATTACAAGGTACGAAAGAAAACGTGATGAATGTATCTGCAGTGAATTCCTCGCCGTCGTGAATCAACTACCGGGAAGGGCTGAAGAAGTCACCACCGTTAATGTGGCGAGGATGGTGAATGATGCAGGAGTAGTATCCTGGTCCTTTCCTATACCTAAAGATGATTGCCTTTTGTTGCCCAGCCAAAATTGTCACTGCGAGCCTCACTCCAAAGTGACGAGTTCCGCCTCTCGTTCAGATACTACTTCTTCACCTGGGCGGCATCATAGCGGCAGCTGTCGCAGCTCTCTATCTACATTCCACACCAGTTTTCAGAAGAGATCAGAAAAAACAAGCTCTGCAGGAGCCTTCCGCGCTTGGCACCTGTTATGCTTCGTTGCGCAAAAAAGTCCAGATGAAGGTCGTGAGGCGATGCGACTGCCTTCTCTGCCGCTACCCGGCACAGACGGCATTTGACGCCGCGTTTTGCGAATAACAATAGCGAAAGGGGTGGACAGGTCGTAGTTTTGCAAGCTGCTAGATAATTGGGAAAATGTCAATCCCTTTCTAGCAAAGGGATAAAATAAGTACGTTTGATTACTTGTTCAGTCAAATTGCTGTGACGTTACCAGGTTGGGCCGCCCACGATCTGCCAACTACATTGCTGCCCAGCATACCAGGGCATTTTTTGGGTCGGGTCTGCGGGTAGTAGCGAAAGTCCACAACGTAGATCCAGATAAATTGCATCTTGAATGAGCCTTATCGCGCATCCTCCAGCAACAAACCATCATCCGCACGTTTGGCTTGCAACACACCAGACAGTCTTTCGTTGTCTGGGTATGTAGCAGGATTTTCACGGCAAATCTCCTTTGGATCTACAGCTCCGCCCTGCCATCATTGGCTCGTCGGTATTTGAGTAAAGGGAAACTCAGACGCCTCCTTTTCTGTTCTTGGGAAGTACAAGATGCAGGCTGCCGTGGGGATCTGCGGATCAATAACCAGGATCCGAACGCTTCACGACGCACTCTTTAGGCAAGCCCACAAAGCGGAGGGAGGAGTTGACGAGAAATGCACACACCGCATGGAGTAGTCGGAAGGAGAGAGGAAGGGAGGAGGGAAGAGGGGCTCCGGACGATAACCTCACCCCGTAACGACAGCGAGAAGCAGCGCGCGCACTGCTTTCCCGTCTCGGGCTCCACGATGTGAGCGGGAAGAAGCCAGATTTGTGTCTCTCTCTCCTTCCGCCCGCTTTCACTCCAGCGAGTTCCGGTCGGTCAACAAACCATGCATCCATCGTTGTTGCACAGGTAAATGTTTCACGAGTGGGACTCAAGTCTTTGCTGCCGTCGCAGGCTCTCTCCCCTCACGCGCATAAATCGCCGAGCCCGCTGAGTAACGCCAAGGCCACGATAGAGAGATGGAGTGAGGGCACACGATTCTTAGGCAACCAAGCATCACATCCCTCGTTGTGATGCTACTGGGACCAGGTAAGGCCGTTAGCTCCTTGGGCTTTGACCGCCTCTGCTGTTACCGCGCGCGAAATAATAAAACATGAATCGGCGTCTTCCGTCTAGCTTTATTGGCTGACTAAGTTAGTTAGTTATTTATGGAAAGAGGGGGAGGGCTGATGATCGAGTCAAGCAAAGGTACGGTTGGCTCATAATTGATGACACCGCAAAGATCAGCTCACTCTAAGCCGAGGACCGCACCCTTGCCTGCTGCATTTTCACGAGCCGGCAGGTAGTTTACTGGTACTACTGGTGGCAGTTGGGCGACCCCGTCTTTGCCTAGGATTCTATTATTATTCCTCTCTAGTGATCGATCGTCGACTTGAATGGCGGGCAGCTGGCATCGGGCTGCGAAGCCAAGTGGGTTGGCTGCTGGAACAACGAGTGACATGGCCGGGGAGTCCGAGCATATTCGGGAGAGCTTCCAGACGTGTTCTATTTGGACCGAAACGAAACCAGTGGGGTAACAGCTCAACTCAGCCGTCAATGCTCGCCAAAGATCATCAGTGTGCTTTAACCTTTCTTGGGCATTTGCCTTTGACTGGTAGTTCGCGTTAATCTGTGTTAGTTGCAAGTCGTCTCAAACGTGCCTATCGAAACATGGCGGGTGAAACAATTGTCTCGTTAATTCTGTCCCTCGCAAACACGGTCTCGTTCATGTTCCGCTCAGCGCCATGTCTCTGCGGCAAGATTGCGCGCCCGCATGGTGAGAAGTGCCGCAAGTCGACAGGCATTGCAGCCTTATGCCAACACCAGCTTGTTACAACTTGCCAGCATGCAGAACCCATCAACCTGAAGATCAGCATGGATACCCCTTGGTTGCCGGATCCTTGAGGTCGAGAAGCGGAACCAGTTACGACCCAGTAAGACGGATTCACGAGGGCGCGCGGCTCAAAGGTGGGCGGGATTGCAGCCACAACTATGTTGGCGGCGGTGGCGGCGCCGGCGGCTTGTCCCATCCTTCGCGGAATGAGGGAATCGACAGAAGAGAAAGAAGGGCCAAGGGCAAAGCACGGTGCCGGCACCCCTGTCCTTGCTTGCCATTCCCTGCCCTGGGATGCGCAGCTAAAAGCTCAGCTACCTTGCTAGTAGCAAAGTGGCTGCCACGTTTTCGGTAACTGACACAGAAGAGTTTCATCACCCCGTTAGCAGCTTTTAGCAGCCAGTATTCGTTGCTTCAAGCGTGTTTCCTTTTCTCTCAGCCCTGCGCTTGGACACCAACACAGAGCTCACTAGTCAACTACTCACTCCAGAACTTCGTACGTTGTATGTGCAAAACAGCTCGTTTCCCCTCGAGGCAGTGAGACATGAAGGTCGGGTTGGCAAAACGACATCGGGGACACTGCAGCGGGCGCAGTCATCGCCCCTGAACTTGCCAATTGCAGTAACCACTGTCCGGGTGAAATCCACTCGTATAGTCATACTCGATCGGTTAAGGCATCCTTTGGGCTGTGCTGTAGGTCTGATATAGGTGATGCGCAAGGATAATCGCCAATAGTTGAACCATATTAGATCACCTTCTCCAACGCTGCACATGTGAACTGCTGCGCGCCCACATAAGCAAGACATGGTTTATCAGCCGAATCTTCCCTGTCATTAAAAAGTAGCACGAGCACGAATTGCCATGAATCAAAGAACTACAAAGCACGGATACTGCGCACCTAGTTCTTTACCAGCAACTCAGCCAGTCAGTCGATGGGAAAATAAGCTACGGAGAATAGGTCGGCCTCCAGAAGCGGCCCCATTTCCATTGAAACGCCGACCCAGCTCCTCCTCCGCTACCCATGCCGTCCGGGAGGAGAGGAATAGAAGCTATATTAAAAATAAACCAACGCGTGGAGAGTCAGGCCATTTTGACAGCAAGAGCAATATTTGCGTGTTGCACCAGGCTCACCGCAAGGAGCAGGGCTCTCGGGTTCATGGTAGGCAGCTACGCGATATGGACAGGACAGCTGCTAACCTGTACTCGGTAGTACTGCTAGTTAATAAAGCAGCGGGGGAGATGTGATGGCGGAAGTAGGCCTACCGAGCCGTCCGGTGACATGTCATCAAGTTCAACAAGCCATTGTTCCGGCATGGGTTCGCAGTGACATGCTGCTGTGCGGGTCAGTGTGTGGCAAAAGATTCGGGGGAGAGGTGTGTTGTCTCATGATTTGATGATTTGCACAGCAAATTTCCATTGGAACAAATCGCCCACCAGCAACGTTGTAACCTTTCATCTTTTCATCTCTCTCGCAACCGAGCCGGAAGAGAGCCGCTGCCGACAGCCCTGGTTTGTCAGGGGTGCTGGCAACAAACCGCAGCAGCATGTGCCAGTCAGTCCGGACCCTCTCGTGGATGCATAACAAGATCTTTTGTGAATATGAAAAAGCAAAGAATTATAGTTCATCGAGTGCATTGCATTGAGAGTCAGCAGAAACATGCAGAGGCGGCCTCCGCTTGGAAATCCGGAGCATTGCATTGGCTGGTCAGCTTTCTGCACAACGACAATACAAAGTCATGTCATTCGAGGAGGGATGCCATCGACAACAACTGTTGCATGTATAGCTCTATTTATATGATTTTTATATTAATTACGGTAAATTCGTACTTATTGCTGCTGGGCTATTAGTGTGCAACTCGACTAGGTAACGTTGCACTGCTGGAGAGGCATAACTACCTAGACTGACCTTATTCATATCGCTAATGTTGTGCACCATTCAGTTGTCCTGAGGCTGAATGCAAAGCCCACTTGATGCTATCCGTACTCCGTATCCGTACTGTATCAGCAATAAAATTGAGGAGCCCGTGGACATCACCCGCGCACCCGAAGCCCATGCAACAGATCACCAGGAGTTGCGTCAGGGGTTCCCCTGCCGCCGTCCTCCCCATGAACGGAGCCAATTGGCGTCAAGGCGGGGGCGGCAAAAAGTGACAGATCCCAAGTGACCATGGCGGGCGTGAATCTCGCGGGAGACGGATGAGAAGCTTATTCGTATACTTTGGTAATACGTCATTTCACTTCCCACGTTGCTCGGTTGATAAGATAGACAGCTACAACGCATGCACCTTGACGAGCTGAAGAGAGAGATTCACGACCCAAAAAAACAAAATAAACAAGTCAGCCGACAAGTTCGTCACAAGAATAAAACAGGGTGGTGGAGGGAAGACACGACTCGCGACACCAACTCATGCTTTGACGCTGGCATGCGTGCTCCAACCTCCTGGTACCAGTACGCCGTAACTAGTTATTACTTACAGACCCGGGAGTTGGCAATCGCCGAAATCTCGCTCTGCCGTGCCTCAACTCAACCCGGTCCGACCAGCCAAGGCAGGGATCATGGGGGCTTGGCCCCGGCTGGCACACATCAGAGACACGACTAATTAGTTGAATGTCTGACCGTTCTGGGGGTCTAATCGCCTTCACGCAAACCAACCAATCCATTGTTACCGATAAAGAGAGTCGATTGGGCTCTCACCGCCCTGTTTGTTTCTCACGATTCAGCCAGCCGGGTCTGGGGGTCTTTTTAGTTGTCGTATCCGTCAGTGTTGGCGACGGAAGCGACAGATACCACAAGTTTGCATAGCATCGCCCGTTCACGTCCTGGCAAACGGACAAAAAGACGTCATCGATGAGTTCGCCGACTTCAGCACGGATACTTGCAGCCTGAGAGCAAGTTGATAGCCCACGCCGACAATGGGTTGGCCGCCGAGTAGTGCGCCCGCAGCACGGTCTTTGCGATTCATTATTCAGCCTATTGTGCGGATAGCTATTCTTTTGCAACTAGTTAACCAAAAGAGCAAGCAACTACGCGCCCGTCGTAATATTGGCACTTTTTGAACCTTGTCATCTGCAACTAGTTTGTTCAACTCGTTCATGCGTGGCTCGCGTCGACTCCCAGCATCCCATGTTTAAATCAGGGTATAGTGACGAAAAATCAGGCCGGCTTGGGCCCGCACAGCGCGGAAACGCAATTAATAAGAATCAAGAGCAACAATAAGCCCAGCATTCTTTCTCGGCTGGGCCTCTTTTGAGTTTGTTGCCGCGCTAGCTGGGCTGAATGGGCTGAGTATGGCCTGTCTTTCCATGGGCACGCGCGGCCCTGCATCCTGCTGCAAGCCATTTATTCTCATTCATTCGCTTGCTCACAAAGAAACCACAATTCGCTAACCGAGTTGCTCTGCATGGCATGGCATGGCATGCTGCAGCTGATGTCGGCTAGCTGTATTTGTCCTGCAAAGGGTTCCAATAGGGCACCCGGTCACGATGGACTGGACGTGGCGAGCTGGATAGACATGAACGAGACATGTGCGGTTGCAGCGACGGATTACTCTGTTGGGCGGCATGGTGTATTAATTATGTCGGATTCCTCCTGCAGTGGCCTGATATAGAAGACTGCTGACTACTAGGTCGGCGACTGCTGACAATGGTCGGCTATTGATATTGTCGAGTTTCTTCCGGAAAGAGAAGAAGTAAGCTACAGACTAAGAAACTATTATTAGAGCATGATTTCCCACTACTCTCGTTCGATTCGCTTCGCTGTTAATCTGACAGTAGCATTCCTAGCCTGTCTTATTTCTACATAACGATATCACCGCTATTAATCTCTTTCAACACGGCAAGGTTTCAGCATGTATTTTACCCACTAATAACTACAGTTTTCAGATGGATATTCAACAGTCATGGACGTCATTTTATGAACATGGCCTCGTTCTTATAACCATGGATTATTTCCACATCTCTCGATTCGACAGGATGAGCGGTAAATCAACCTTACCGGGATCGGGCTGCTACTGGCCAGCTGGAACTTTGGGAAAAGAAATCCTTTCAGAACCCGTCGCACACCCAAAAAAGACACAGCCAGGGTCAAGCTTGACTTTTTTTCTTCTTGCGCGCTCCGATGGAACCGCGTCGACCGGCGCCGGCCGGTCCCCGATCCACCCACGTCGAAGAATGCCTGCCAAAAAAAAAAAGAAAACTAATAAACAGGCGGAGCTAACTCAGTCGAGGTTGCCGGCGGTCCACGGATAACGGATAGTGATTTCGGGAATGCTGGCAAAGTAGGAAGGAGAGGGAGGGAGCTGGTGGTTAACTAACCATCACGGGAGCAGCAAAAAAAAAAGCGACCAGTAGAGACCAGATGAATGGACCGAGCCCCCCCCCCCCATGGTGCCGGAAAGCGCACGTCTCGAATCTACGGAGAGCATGACTCTTGTTGATGAAGCTAACAAGTCAGCATGGCTTGGTCTGGATAGGTGAGGCAATCAATGCACGGAGTGAATGCCGAGTGTGTTGGCGCCCTGAGCGTTTCGCGAGTTTTGTCGGTGTTTGTTGAATATTCGTACCAATACTCCGTACGGATACACATGATGCCGTGGGCCAGGGTTCGTAGCGGTGATCGCCAGCCAGCAATCAGAATTAGAAACAATGATCGTCGGTGAGTATCAAGCCCCCTCCCCTCCCTTATTGTCCAGCGACGGTTGGCCAGAGAAGCTGCAGGACAGGTCACAAAATGGGCAACAAGCAAAGAAGAATCCACTATATTCATGTGAAATTCCGCACTTTGACGCACCACCGCTTCCGCTGGTCCGCAGATCATTGGGAGCCAAGTCTTATTAGTGAGGGCGCGAGACGCGGGCTAGAAGAAAGCGAGCGACCAACCAACCAACCAACGAACCGAACCCTTGACCAAAGAGAAGCGCCGGTCTGGGTCCCCGGAGGTCTTCCCCCCATGGATTCTCGCAATATTGACTTGATAAAAATAAAACTCGACGACGGGAAAAGGAAAGATGGATGAAAAAAGAGGAGCAGGCCCCCCCCTTCTACCTACCCTCATTGGAGGACAAGAAAGTGATCATCATCTGCCGTCCCTCTTGACAGCCACAGCGCCCACACAACCCACACACATGTACCAGCAGGGCGGCGCTGCGTTGTCTTTCCTTGGGGTTGGGTGGTGCAATGCGTTAGTTTTGGGATATTGATTTTACGGAGTACTTGGTAATTAGTGCCAAACGGCTGTGCTTTGGGAACGGGCGTCGTCGGGCAACGGAAGGCAAATAACCGACAACTTATCACAATGACCTGAGTGACTGAGTGACTGAGTGACTGAGTGACTGACTGCATGCTCCTCCTCCTCCTCCTCCTTCGTACTGGCCCTGTCTGCACTGCGACTCTGCAATGGTGATATGGAGTTGAAAGCTCATACGATCGAAGCGTTCGACTCTTGGCGAGAGCCAGCAGCGTTAAAGCTTAAAAAATAGGAAGAGCTTCTGGAATAGTTGACGCATTAGCGGGCAGCCTAACAGTAGCGCCGGCACTACACAAATACATACATGATACATAGATACATGCTATTTCGTAGCCAATACTCGGAGCACTCTCGGTGATCCCACCACCAACCCCCAGGAGACCCTGACTCTCTCTAGTCAGTCTCAATTCCGATAGACCCAGAATGGCTGATTCTTGGTGGAAAACGTTCTTCTCGCTTCGCCAAAAGGCTTGGCCCGGCTTTATTTCTTTGGCGTCTCTCAACACCCAACTAACAACTAGTCAGTTCCCATTCCGAAGATCAGGGAGTGAGTGCCCCCCCTTCCTTACCTCGTGGTTGGGTCGGGGTCACTGGACAAAAAAATGATTAAACCCGTCTGGAGGCATCTGCCGACGGGTTACTTTGTAGTGGCATAGTTACTAAGGCAGGCAACGCGCGCTTTGTCTACACGATGCCTTCC
The DNA here is from genome assembly GCF_001636725.1 of Cordyceps fumosorosea ARSEF 2679. NCBI lineage: Eukaryota > Fungi > Ascomycota > Sordariomycetes > Hypocreales > Cordycipitaceae > Cordyceps > Cordyceps fumosorosea. The sequence goes on from NW_017387314.1 coordinate 67,094, forward strand.
GAGCGCACCGAGTGCAACCTGACAAGTGACCAGCGTAGATTATTATCATCATCAAGACAAAACACCTAGAATTCTCGTATCTTTCTTTTTCCTAACCTAGCCCTTTTCCTTTTGCAAATTTGTTGCCCTATCCGGTTTTTGTATACATGTTTTCCCAATCACCACCACCGACCAGTACAACGAGCGAAATGCCCATTCCAACCAGCCCAAAAAGCCCCAACTCGAAACGGCCGTTTTGTAAGAAGAGTTTCAAAAAAAAAAAAAGTCATAACTATACAATTAGTAGATTCCATTTCCTTTGCCCCCTCCCGGCCCCCAAAACGCCTCGCCAACCAAGCAAGCAAGAACCCAAAGAGAAACGGTCCCAAAAAAAATGATGAATGAGTAATGTCTGTGCATGTAACCCTCACCCCCCCCCTCCTTCCCGCCAGCCATCTCGACCCACGGACTGGTCCTATGGCAATTATGATGCAGCTCCGTTGTTTGTTTGCATCAAACAGGCCTTGTTCGCCCCTCCTCTCGCCCGGGGGAGAGCCAACACCACCACACCGACTCAGACCATTGCTCGACTCCCCAGGGCGGCGCTGGCCGAGTGGCAGCCTCGCTCGTGACGCTTCATGTTGCTGCGCACGCTAAAGGCCTTGCCGCAGCCGGGATGCGCGCACTTGTACGGCTTCTCGCCCGTGTGCGAGTGGCTGTGGATGCGTAGGCTGCTCGGCCGGCTGAAGGCCTTGTTGCACGTCGGGCACAGGTACTTGTCCTGGCTCTGCGGGTACACGCTGCTCTGCGACGGGTGCAGGTAGTGGTGGTGCTGCCACAGCTGCTGGCCCTCGGCCGTTGGCGGGAAGGACTGCGGGAGCGCCTGCTGGTGGTGGTGGTGGTGGTGCTGGGCGGCGTAGTGGTGATGAGGGACGGGCTGCTGTCCCAGGGCGTGGTGCCCGGCGGGGACGCCGTAGTAGCCCGGCGGCGCGGCGGCGGCGGCGGCGGCGGCGGCGTGCTGAGGATGCCCGGAGGCGAATCGTTGCGGTGGCACGGGGATGGATAGCCGTGGTGCGCGGGACGCGGCGGCCTGCAGTTGCTGTCGGAGCTCCGTCTGCTGCTCCAGCGGCGGCGTCGTCTCGTGGAAGCGACTCGAAGAGGAGGAGCTGCTGGAATCGAACGGGAAGTGCCCCCTCGCCTGGCTTGACGGCGAGCTGTAGCCGTCGTACGCGCTGTCCGTGCTTAGAGGCGGCGTCGGCGGGAGACCCCGACGGTGGTGGTGCTGGAACGCGCCCGAGTGCCTGGAGCCCGGACGGCTTCCCAGGTTGCCCGACTCTCGTCTGCTGCGCCCGTGTTGTGAGAATGAAAAGGATGCTAGATCATTGGGTTAGATGCATGTCAAGGCAGCAGCAGCACAGTCAAGTTCCCGTACCTTCTGATTTAGGAGACCCGCGGTAGGATGTCGGTGACGGGTCTGTCGTGGGCGAGCCAGCGTCCGCGAGACCCAGGAGGTTCGAGATGGAGGGGAGGGAGCAGCGGGAGTCGTCCATTGGGGGCGATGGAGGAGGTCGTGGGGGTCGGTTGTACAATTGGCTGCTCGTTGTCGGCGGGTAGGCAAGCGATACGGCCATTGTAGGCTGTGTCGTGCAGGCTGTGTTGTTGTGTGCTTGCTCGGATGTGGTTGTCCAGCTCGCCTTTTTGTACACTATGTCTAGATCAAGGTGTATAAAAAAGAGGCGGCAGGTGGGGATGTCTGGTGGTAGCTGAGCAGCTGAGCAGCTCGAGGCAGTCAACTTTGGAATCGAAAGTATCTTGGGTGACGGGCGACAGTATGGTATCGTGAATACTGTATCGGTTGATGTAGGAGATAGTTGATGGTCAGGGTGTAAAACTAGGCGATGTATGTATGTGTCGTTCCTATCCGGAGAGAGGGGGGGTCGAGGTGGTATAAATATGACGGGGTGTACTGCATGTATGTATGGATGCACAGCACATACAGCCTTGGCCTCAAGTAGAGTGACGAGTGTGTGGGGAGCCGTCGTATATCAGATCGGAGAGGGCTGTTCCACTGAATGATCTGTGAGAGTCCTTGCTATTGGAAGAGCAGAATTGACCTGTGGTGCTCGGATGGTTTCTGATCCCTGTGTATTGACGTCCAAGGACCTGGCCGGTCAGTCGTGTACGTCGTACGTGGTTGGACGGGAAGAGGTGTATGCAGCAGGAACCCAAACCGTCTTGTGACGAAGAAATGAGGGAGGGGACCGGTAGAGGGGCGTCTGCCGTTTTCTGTGGCAATAGTACCCATCCATACTGGGCGTTTATATGGGTAAACGCCTTCTGCCATGTACGGAGTACCGGTATGGATGTGGTAGTGGTATGGCCCCCCTCCGTGGTGGAGGGCGGGCGTCTCCAGTGATCGAAGAGCACGAGCAGGCATGGTTAGTTGAGTTGACGGGTACAGACCAGGCAGGACTGAAGAATTGTCCTTTGCTTGCTCCTCGAGGGGGAGGGGGAAGGGGGGTGTGGCAGTAACGAACCGCTGTCACCACAATACGGTCCAGTAGGAGACAAACCTGGGACCTTGTTCATAACGGCCGTCACTTGGTGGATCTACTGGGGAGTGGAAGCCAGGCCAGGCCGGGCCAGGCCAGGGCTTTGCGGTTTTGTAAGGGTGTCATGGTGTCAAGGTGTCAAGGTGTGCGGCACTGGTCAAGCAACAAGCATTGATGAAAGCAAAGTCCCGCCGCGGAACTGACACGGCTTCGTCTGTGGTGTGTGTCTGTGTGGGTGGAAGAAGAAACCATCTAGTTTACACGCCCGTGGACCACCCAAGCTTGCATGCCAGGCTTGCTTGTGGGCTAATCCATTGTCAAATGGGGCGATTGCGTCTCGCTGATGAAGTCTACCGACCCATCCTATCCGCACCTTACTCCAGTGCTCCGTACTAGGTAGTTCTAGTTGGCAACTGGAAAGAGAGGAGCTCCTGTCATTGATTGACTTCCCGTAGGCCTTTTTTCTCCTTGACAGCGGCCGGAGCCCTGCCCAAAAGCGTCGACTATTCAAGCCACACGGCCCCAGTGAGCCAGCCAGGCGGTTCCATTCCACTCCTTACTGGATATGTAATAACGCGCAAATACGGATACCTACTACTTATGTATTACTTGTTCCTTTCCATTGATCAACAGTAATTAGTTAGTTATAACAAGCAAAAGCACGGGTTCAATAGCTCGGCCAGCGCGGGGCGCTAAGACGGTGCCGCGTCTTGTTCCAATTGTTCACCAGAACCCGACTAGAACATTGCTAACCATTCCTCAGTAAACTAGTACGTGTTCACACTCGGAGAAACGACTTCTCTGTAACCTTTTGACACCCACGGAACTGCTTTTCCCAGCCAGCGACTCTACCGGAAAGCTGTAAACTGTAACCAACTCGACACCGGAAGCTGTGATGTCGATGGCTAAAACCGTCTCGTCTTGGAGACTTTGCTCATGCATCACCAACTTTCTTTTCTTGTTTTTGTTTTGTTTTTTTGCAACCCTTCTCCCTTTGCAGCCACTTCCGCCTTGACAGGACCGAGGCACACACACAGTCAAAAAAGGTTTTCGGTGGTGGGACCTTACGACCCCCCCTGGTAACAGAACTTGAGACGATCTTTGAGTCGGGGTATAATTGTCATAGTGCCAGGAGATCAACTTTGGCTGTTGGGAACAGAGGAAGCCGTCTAAAGTAGATCCATGCAAAGCAAGTTAATGCTCCGAGGCCACTGGGAAACCTCCGCAGATGGTTGGCCGTCGTCGCCCCTTTCGCCTTTTTCGACAAACGATGCTGTCTCGTCTTTGGTGCTCTCTTGCCCTGAGCTAACTCGGGTTTCGGCTCGTGATCTTCCGCGAAAGGCATCCTGTCTTTTTTGTCATTCTTGATACGCACTACAACTTACGCGAAGAGGAACGCAACGCGCAAATGACCCCCCCCCCCCCCCCG